>NW_017671302.1:256127-313061 GCF_001879085.1 Nicotiana attenuata | reverse complement strand
AGTTCGCGTTAATTTGGCTGGTACAGCCTTATGACCATAGTCATTTGTGCTTGGCCGGAGCCATTTTTGATCCCGAGTGAAGTAGTTTCGGCGTCTATATCGAGGGTATGCCTTTTAGGGGTCTTACAAGTTCAATATATAGCCTTAACTTTAAGATTGGGTTTATGCCTTTAGCAAGGTCTTACAAAATTTTCATGCCTTTGAGGTCTTACAGTTTTTAGATATTTGGTACAAGTATGGTTCATGCCTTGCTCGAGGTCTTACAGATATTGTCACTTGGTACAAGTGCGGTTCATGCCTTGCTTGAGGTCTTACAGATATTATTGTTGCCTTATTGTTGCCGTATGTAGGTCTTATAAGACCGAGTCTGCCCGCTCTGAGTCTTATGGCCTCGGGTTTTTGATAGGCGGTGACTGGCGACAGTCCCCGAGTTATCGAGGATCTTTCGGCTCGGGGGCCATTGTGATGGAGATGACGATTTGATGGCAGTCCCCGAGCTTATCGAGGATTTCTTGGCTCGGGAGCCATTACTTGCAAACTTGGTGCTGCCTTGTTTGAGGGCATACGATTCCGGAGTCTCCGACCCGGAGTTCATGTGGCTTTGAGTTTTCGACGCCAGTCCCCGAGTGTTTGGGGCATTTTTGGCTTTGGAGCCATTTCGTGATTTTGATGTTGCCTTGTTGAGGGCTTATGAGTTTGGAGCTCCGACCCGGGGGTTGCATTGTTTTGAGTTGTTGATGCCAGTCCCCGAGTGTTTGGGGCGTTTCCGACAGAGGAGCCATTTTTGCAAAAAATACCGAGTTTCTCTTGAAGCGTGAAATGCTTTGATGTAAAGTATTCTTCAATCACTTGGTACAAGTATACATGCATTTGCTATTAGGAGCTTGGTTTTTCTATGCTTACACGGTTCGTTTGACCGTTTGGTCCGGTACATTATTTTCCTATCGGGACCCTGTTCAGCATATCTTAGCTTCTCCGAGAAGGTGATCTTCCGGGGGGATGCCCCCCAGTATTCGAGGTTGATTGCAAAAGAAACCTTGAATACTTGTTGAGTTTTCTTTAGGTAACATATAGGTGTTGCCTCTTTAAAAACCTTGCTGGTAAAACCCTTATGGGGATGAAAATCTGGTCGAAGGAAAAGAGTGCAACGCATGCTTTTGAAACCTAAGGCCTTCGAGTTGGAGAGTGCTTTGGCCGTTTTGATCAAATACCTGCACTTAGGTCAGCGTAGAATGTAATTGAAAGAGAAAAGAGACGGTCATACCTTAGTGTGGAATGCGCTGGCGATGTGTTGACCGTTTATCATGAGGACGCGGTATGGTCCTTCGCTTCATTTGGTTCGGACTTAGCCGAGGGCGTAGCTTGCTATCGCTATTTCACTATTTGATTATGGCTCCTTCGAGGGTGGATGCACTGGTGGCGTTACATCGTGCACCGCGAACATTTCCCTCGCTGCATGTTGTTCCCCGTAGACGATTTTAGTCCCATCCATTGTCGGGAATTTTGCCATTTGGTGGAAGGTGGACGGTATTGATCTCATGTAGTGTATCCACGGCCTCCCGAACAAGGCGTTGTACCTCATGTCTCCTTTAATGACATGGAATTTGACATTTTGGGTTATGCCGGCCACGTTGACTGGGAGGGTGATTTCTCGATTTCTCCTTTCGTTGTTTCACTCGCCATGTTGAATCAGTTGATGGACTCGAGCGGCGGGCACGATTTGGTCAAGCAATCCGAGCTGCTCTATTACCCTCGACCTGATAATGTTGGCCGAGCTACCTGGATCCATGAGTACACATTTTGTTTGAAATGTATTTATGAGGAAAGAGATTACCAGTGTGTCATTGTGAGGTTGAGACAAGGTCTCAGTGTCCTCTTCGCTGAATGTGAGGGCGTCTTCGGGTATGTACCCCCGGGTTCGCTTTTCTCTGGCGATGGATATTTTCGTCTTTCTCATCACGAGTTCCTGTGGAGTATCGATGCCTCCCAAGATCATGTGGATAACATTCTGCAGCTCATTCGTTTCGTTCTTCTTGGCCGCCTCTCTTTTCCGGAACTGATTTTTGGCCCGATCGCTTAGGAATTCTTGGAGAAGACCTTTGTTGAGTAACTTGGCTACTTCTTCTCGAAGCTGGTGGCAATCCTCGGTCCTGTGGCCATGCGTGTTGTGAAATTCACACATTAAGTTATGATTCCTTTGTGAAGGATCCGACTATACAGGCCTGGGCCATCTGGCGTCCCTGATTTTGCTGATGGCGAACACGATGTCTGACACATCGACATTGAAGTTGTATTCTGATAAGCGAGGTGCCTCCGCTGGCCCCACATTCCTATCGGACCCGGCTCTGTTGATGAGTCCCCGAGGATTCTGTCCTCGATCTATCCTTCGATCGTTTCTAGGTGGGTTGCGCCTTGGGGCGTTTCTCCGGTCTTCGAAGTATGGCTGATATCTTTCTTTGTTTGGCTTTGGCTCCTTTGTCAGGAGCCTGCTTGGGTATACCGAGCCTGAGGGGGTCCCCAGCTGGTCGTCCTTGAACCTGATTTTTGATTGGTATCGGTTATGAACATCTGACCAAGTCACGGCCGGGTACTCGACTAGGTTCTGCTTCAGCTGTTTCGAAGCCACCGATCTTCGTTCGTTCAGACCTTCTGTGAAGGCCTGTACCGCCCAGTCGTCGGAGACTGGTGGTAGTTACATTCGTTCCATCTAGAAGCGAGATACGAACTCTCGCAGCATCTCATTATCTCTCTGTTTAATCTTGAAGATGTCGGATTTCCTTGTTGCTACTTTGATGGCACCAGCATGTGCTTTAATGAAAGAATCCGCTAACATGGCAAATGAATCTATCGAGTTTGGGGCCAGGTTGTGATACCACATCATTGCCCCTTTAGAGAGCGTTTCCCCGTACTTTTTCAGCAGGACGAACTCGATCTCATCGTCCCTTAGGTCGTTGCCCTTTACTGCACAAGTATAGGCGGTGACGTGCTCGTTGGGGTCCGATGTTCCATTATTCTTTGGGAGGTCGGGCATTCTGAACTTCTTTGGAATGGGTTTTGGAGCCGCTTCCTGTGGGAACGACTTCTGTACGAACTTCTTTGAGTCCACACCTTTCAAGATCGGGGGCGCTCCTGGAATTTGGTCGTCCCTGGAGTTGTAAGTCTCGACCTTCTTATCGTCGGCTTCTATCATTTTCTCGCCCGATTCGATCCTTCTGGTGAGGTTCTCGAGCATCTTTACGATGACGGGATCGGCCATCGACCCGTTATTGCTCGATCTCTCCGGTACCTGCTCGGCCGGGAGAGCTGTCCCCGTTGCTACTGTGCTAGGAGTTTTCTGGTGGCTTCGCAGCTGAGCAATAGCCAGCTGTTGTGCCTGCAATATTTCAAAAATAACATGAAGGCTAACCTCCCGTTCTTCCCGGGCTGGGGTTTTCTGGGCTTCTTGTTGGTCGCCTTGGTGTATGCTCCTGTTAGTGTGGGAGCTTATTTCGACGCGTTGAGCGTCGCGCGAGACTTCGGCCACCGGAATTGGTCCTGGTGAGTTCTCAATGTTTCATGGTGGCTCACCAACACCTGGAACAACCACCATTCTCTCTGTGGTTCTCAAGGTTATTGTTTACTGAATCAGACATTCCGACCTGAAATCAAAGATCTTTGGACAAGAAAAAGCGTGAAAGATAACTTGCGTTGTGTAATGGAACCAGCAAGAAAATAATTACTATTATTTTTAGCCCCACGGTGGGCGCCAAACTGTTTACCGTGAAAATGGTAATAACAATTAAATTTGATTATGGGACTCTAAAAATACGTGATCTATTTTTATGCCGGTTGTAGAGCAATTGATGCTATGTGTGTGACTTAGAAATGAAATAAGAGTTAGGAATGGGGTGATAATCAAACCGATAGGTTGACAATCGGGGCCTCGAGCTTGTCGATTCGGGGGCCTCGAGGTCGATTCCGGGGCTCGACTGTGAGCTGTCGAAGGTGATCGAAGTATGACTAACAGTTATGATAAAATCAAAGAAGGCTCTTTATGGCCAATGATAAGCAATAAATGATGAACAATAATGAAGATAATAAATGGAAGCAATAATATCTAGAAAATATCTAAGAGAGCGGAAATGATGTTCTTTTATATTTCGTGTGTAGTAACTGAAGCAACAGGGTTCCTAAAAAAATGACAAGGATTCCCTTTATATAGGAGGGGGAATCCCAACGTAGTACAAAGTGCATTAATTACATAGATATGGAGATGGGACAACTAAATGACGTCCTGATTTGGGTTCAAAGTAGCCCGCTAGACTGTGTCAGCCCTAGCCGCGTGCCTTGGGAACTCCCCATTTCTGCCATAGCCGTGGTCAACATTGTCCCAAGGTCGGGCATCGGCGAACCTCGAGGGGGGAAACTCGACCATAGCCTTGTAGCCTCGAGGCTTCGAGATGATTTTTTTAGGCGCCTCGATGGCGAGAAATTGGACCCTCCAATTTCACCGTATACAAGTAAATGTTAGGCTTACTTAGTCCCTAAGACTAGGTGCCATTACGATCTCCTACGGAGGGAGATTAGGGTCGTGACAAGTGTTGTTTGCTGACCCATAAATCTAGAATATTTTCCCCTATTGAATTCGTCCCTAAGATTGCCGACTTGTTTCCTTTAGTTTTTTGGTTTGTTACTCTAGATTAGTTGTAATTAAATAATCACGCTTTAAAAAATCGCTTGAATAGATTAATTGTTTAGTTTAATTTAGTTGATAGTTAATCACAAATTCTCGTGGGAACGATATTCTACTCACTCTTTATTACTTGTCGAACACGTACATTTGCGTGTGCGATTTAGAGCAACAATAAGAAATCACCATTACAGTAGTCTAAAATTACATAAACCTCTTCAGTTTCATGTTTATTTTATTGATTTTACGTACTCATAGAATCTCCTATATCATCATCCAATCCATGATCGTCATACCTTCCATCATCATTAATCCATGAAAAACATCATACTCCATCATCATCCAATCTATCCATATAATGATACACTCAGTTATTTTGCATATTTTACTTTTTTTTTTGTTGCAAAATTGAAGCTTTTTCCTATAATCAGCTTAAAATCATTAGATGTAACGTCCAATCAGTTTGGAAAGCCACCTGGTAATTGGAATTGGTGTTATTACTAAAATAGTAATTACACACCTCAGTGATTACACAGTATAATAATTACGATGACATGTTTGTTTGTCATAACGTAATTATAGAGTAATTACAAGCATACTGTTTGGTTACACAAGTGTAATTATACAACTAGATTAAGTTTTTAAATGAAGTAATAATCAAAACTTAAAAGTTAATACAATAAATATATGTCTATAAATGCCTTTTATAAGTATAAATAATATTAAATTTGGTATTTAAGATGCATATTTTTTCTTGAATATTCATTAATTAGTAATCATATATTTATAACTAATATTGTAAAAATAATTGATATATATATATTTGAAATTAATAATATTTAGTTTAATTAATTATAGAAACTAAAAACATACGTCTTGTGAGAACATCATGGAATGCATGTTCGATAAAATAAATTAGTATTTATAAATATAGTATCATAACATTATTCAAATATTTGACAAAACTAATCTATCAATTCTAACTAAAAAATAAACTACATGCAATGTGAAATAACAAGCCAATACTACTAAAATAAGTAAATTGAAACCATTCAAAATCTAAATAATAAAAAAATTGGTTTAACATATGTCACATTCTAACATAATAAAAATAAGTTCTAATACAACTTAAAATTAGGAAATATAATAAGTTTATAACCTCATTCAACAACGAAATTCTACTTAAATGAAATCACTCATTGTCAAATTTGTTAATGATTCATTATTTCTAATATTAGAAGGTGTAGCTTCAAAAACTAGAATAAAAATCCAGTTACGCTAAATGAAGAAAATAAAATAACTAATAAATAAAATATACGAGCAATTACATGAAATCACAAGAAGTAAAGGTAGAGAAATAAAAGATAAATAATGTACAAAGAAAAATATATTTAAAAAAAAAAAGAAACTAAAAGTAAAAATAGAATAACAAATAAAAGAAAAGGAAATTAAAATAATGAAAAAAAGTTATAAAAATAAAATAAAAAGGAAAGAAATTAAAAAGTAACCTTGTGATTACACATTGTAATTACCACCAATTGTCACCCTCTCATCCCTCCCCTTACCCCCCCCCCCCCACACTCCCCCCTTGAAAATTGGAGAGTGTAATTACACTTATCCAATTACATTCTGACCAAGTAATTACTTGGCCAAACAAACATGCGAAACTGTGTAATTAATTACTTGGCCAAACAAACATGCGAAACTGTGTAATTATACCAAATTACACCTAAATCCAATTCCTAGGTGGCTTTCCAAACAAGCCCTAAATGTAAACATGGTGATAGATCTTCTCATTGGAGCAATTAATTGCAAGCGCAATGCTAAGCATATAAGCAATGAAAACATCACCCGGCTCACATATGAACTTATGACGTGCTCATTCATCAAAAGAATCAATGCCTAATATAATATTCCCATGCTTAAAGACATAACAAAGATACATAAATAGATTGTCAGAATCTTTAATTAAATTAAAAATATACAAACGATCAATTAATCAACTAAGAGTGGATTAATCTACCTAGGGTGGATTAACAATTGACTTTCATGATTGATTGATCAAACTAAAGTTAGTACCTCCAAACAAATAAATTTCTCTCAAACAAGAAGAGGATTTCATGATGGTATCCGCTTACCAGCTTCAAAATGGAACAAATATTTTTTAAGAATAAATACTAAAGCCAATGAAAAGTTCCTTGCGCAAAATTTAAACTCAGCCAATAGAGCTCCACACTCAAAATCTTTAGGGCAATTATACAGACGGCTCCTTAAACTTGGCTCCAATTCTATTTTGACACCTTAACTCAGCGCTTTTCCTATTAAATACTTTAACTGTATTTTGGGCTATACCATTTAAACACAACGCATGACCAGCCAAAGGAGCGTTAGGTCCACACATGGTAAGCGCGTGAATATTATTATTTTTTGCTTAGGTGGATATTCCAACGTTAAAAAAAAATCCACCCGTTAGACCCACTTAATACACCCGATTTTCTCATTATTTCTCTCAAAAAGGCCCTAATTCCTCTTTCGTCTCCTTCCCCTTTCAAAGTCGCCATTTTCCCCTTCAACTGAAGCTTAGGTGCCCAAGCTTGAATCTTTATCTGATTTCTTCCTCATCTTTCTCGTTTATCAGTTCCATGTCACAAAAATCAACAACTTCTCACAATGGAATGAATATTTTCCACTGTGGGTTTAATGCACCACTGACTATATCATGGTCACCCGCAAACCCAGGTCGTCGATTTTATGGTTGTAAATTGGTATGTCGGTCGTTTTGCTTTTCTTAGACCCTTGAATTTCTTAAAAAAATAATAATCTATTTTTGGTTTTTTTGGCCACATTTCTTTTTTAATTTTATACGGTAGAGGTGGCTGCAAATACTTCTGATGGCATGATGATGAAACGCCCCACCAGGCTAAGAGGGTTATAGGGGGTCTGTTGAAGAGAGTCGAAAGAGCTGAGAAAAAAGTTGCGCCGTTGAAGTGGTTATTTGTTGTGGTGGTGGTGTTGTTTCTATGAATTTGGCTTTGCTGATGCTGGTGGTTGAAGAACAATGTAGTATTTTTATGATATGCTGGTGATAATGGTGTTGTAGTTGCTGCTATTAGTTTAAGAACAATGTAGTATATTGGAAGTGGGTACTCGGAATTTGGCCTTTTGTTAATGTACACTATCTTGTTATGAATGAAATGGCAATGAGCAATTTTTGATGCAAATTTAAGTTCAGTTGCACTTCCATATTGTGTTATGATTGAAATACAAATTCATATTCATGAACTAAAAATATAACTGCCCAAACATATTCATGAATTGAAAACATAACTGCCCAAACATTCAATTGCATAATGTGATGAACTAGCATTACATCAAAGCTAAAAAATAGAGCACTGTTTTGGTCTACAAATGATAAAAATAGAGCATTGTTTTTCCAATCAAATAACCGCCCAAAATAGTAAACTCTAACAGAGCATAATGTATCAAACAGAGCATAACTGCCCAAACAAAAAACTGGCAGTGACATCTTAGATAACATAAACAAAAGCTGGTCTACTTCACAGTGTAGATGCAGCTGAACTTGTTTGACTTGAAGGGCCTTTTTTTTCTTGTTGCACTCATCTGCTGAAGCTATGACCTTGTCACTGCATTTCTTCCTTTAAACTTCAATCCGGGGGGCTTAAATCCAGTGTCTATATTAGTTGCAGATGTATCCTTGAATGTCCCAGCTGATATGACTCTCTCAGATCATATACCAGGCTGTAAAATACAATGAATTAGTAAAAACAGAACAATTCCAGCCCACAAACTGCATTATAATAAACTATACACCCTTACATTCAGGATATTAGTCCAGTCATAGTGTCAGTGAACATCCCAAAACTAGTATGCCTTGGCCTTTTATGTCCAGTGGTTGCTGCATTAGTCGAGCCTCCTCCTAGTGTAGTTCCTCTTCCTTTCCCCCTGCCTAGTACAGGGCCTCCTGTAGATTGAGATGTTGAAGGTTGTGTGCTAGTAGAGCTTCCTGTAGCAGATATGAATACACCCCTACCAATGCCAAGTGCAGTTCCTCTTTCTTTTCCCATGCCTAGTCCAGGGCCTCTTCCTCTTCCTTTACCCCTACCAAGACCATTTGCTTGATTGTTGCTTTGTCTTTTGACAACACTTGTATCCTCACATATAGATGATGGATTGCTTTGTTGAGATGGTATTTACTGACACTTGTATCCTCACACTTGGCTCCTTTATACTTAACTCTAACCCTATCATTTTCATTAGGCCTAATTGTTAGTTGCACTTTGTTCTCCACAACATATGAGGCTACTATTTTTCTAAACTCTACAGCATTTTCAAATACCGTACCAAGCTCAAAAATAGCAAGGTAGCAGTCAGGGTCAAACCTTACCTTTTTACTTATCCTTCTAGGAGGTAAGTCAATACCCCTTTCAGCTAAAACATCTAACTCATCTGTGCTATCATCACTTCCAATATCAGAACTGGTGTAGTAGTCTTCATCCCCTCCTAATTTTTTAACAAACCTGTCCTCCTTAGATGGCCTGCCAATATCCTCAAAGCCTTTATCTATTCCAACATCTCCCAGAATAATCTCTTCAATTGGAGTAGGTTTCTTTCTCTGTTTCTTCTGTTTTTTCTTGTTTGTTCTTTCATGCCTTAATGAAGTGAGCTCTTCATTCACCTCACTATCATCTTCATCAGGTATATTAGCTAATTTAGACTCACTACTTGACAGATCTGATGCCAAACCAACATCTATGTTTGTTGTTTCTTCAGCCACTTGTAAATCCTCACTTGCAACCCAACATCAGCTAGGTTTTCCTCATCCACAAATGTGTTGTCTACAACACTTTCTTGGACATTTATATCCTCTTGAATAGTAGATGTTGCCCTAACCTCTTTATTTAATGTATTTTCACTTGGTTCAATAACTTCTGGCCCACATAAAAGGCCACATGGGACAGTCTCATCAACCAACAAAGGCTCATTAACTATATGCTTAATAAACAAATCCAAATGATCAAGATGATTAAGGTGACAAACTATGTTATACAGCTGTTCATCATTTTCAATCAAGAAAAAGTCATTAAATTTCGGATTAGTTAAATAGAAACCCTCTACCTCAGCATACCCTATATCATTTGTGTAGGACAGAAGCTCAAAAAGAGAAAAGTGGTCCTTGTCTATCATGTGACCATCCTTACACCCCTCTCCTACATATCTCGGGTCAGGATCCTTGACAATATGTCCACCATGGTGAAAATCGACAAGAATATATTCGTCTGCAGACATGTCTTGATTTACCACTGTATTGAAAAACCAAAAAGCGAAACAGAGGATGTAAGTAGATTCCCCGACCCAAAATTATAAAAAAACCCTAATTTTCACACACTCTAACAAACTAAATTACAACAACCAGAAACAACTAAATATTCTGTAAATAAAAGCTTACCACAAAGGAAAACTTTGATTGAAATAGCATAAACTGCGAAACTTTGATCACGACCAACTCTAGTCACGACCAGCTCCAGTTACAACCAACTCCACTCACCACCACAGTCGAAAGAAGCAAACGATTATCCGTATTAGTAATATAATCAACCAAATTGTTGACGGACAATTAAATCTAGCTCAAAATCGATGAAGATTCCACCAGGAATTGGTCTCAATGTAGTTCATTAGGGTTTATTAGGCTAAAGAAAGGGGATTTTGGGTGGAAGATCGATTAAGTGAGGCGAGGTAAAATGTGGGTAAGGTAAAAAGGATTTTTTTTATTTGACCTGGATAAATAAACACGTGTCAGACTATTATTGGTATGTTATTCCACGTGGGAAGTGTTTAAAAACACGCGCTTCAGTTTTTACAGCTGTCACGACCCAAAATTTCCACCTTCGGGGCTGTGATGGCGCCTAATATTTCACTTGCTAGGCAAGCCAATGTTAGAGAACTGTTAAGTCAATTTCTTTCAATTTTAATAGATAAGGTCAATTAAGTCAAAATGAAATAAAATCTAGTGCGGAATAACATAAAAGTCCAATATCTACTACAATGCGGATCTGGAGTCACAACTCACGAGCTTCTAGATTTTACTACAAATAGAGTCTGAAAAAAATACAACTATTTTTGAAAGAAAGAAAACTGTGAAATAAGAAAAATAGAAGGGGACTTATAGGTCTGCTGACGCCAACAGATCTACCTCGAGTCTCCAAAGCTAGTCCAAGCTGCTCCAACTCACGGACAACTAGGGCCGGTACCAAAATCTGCACAAGAAGTGCAGAGTGTAGTATGAGTACAACCGACCCCATGTACTCGTAAGTGTCGAGCCTAACCTCGACGAAGTAGTGACGAGGCTATGACAAGACACCTACATAATAACCTGTGCAGATAACAGTATATGTACAAGATAGCAACAAATAAAAGCTAAACAGGTACTAGCGGGAGGGGGAACATGCTAAGGGGATACAAGATACGAGAGATACAACGAAAATGATAACCAGAACAGCCAATATGCCTTTAACCAGTAAAAACAACTAATCACAAGGAAGAAATTGCACGGCATCACCCTTCGTGCTTTTACTCTCACCCTCACATTGAAACAATGATACTGCATGGCATCACCCTTCGTGCTTTGACTCTCACTCACTATATAAATCAATAGAAACGGCACGGCATCACCCTTCGTGCATTAACTCTCATAACATGGCATGGCATCACCCTTCGTGCTTTAACACTTACAATATGGCACGGCATCACCATTCGTGCATTAACACTCACATATGGCACGACATCACCCTTCATGCATTAACACTCCCTCTTACCACATAACAATGAACAAGTAATAACAGGGAGATAGGATCAACAAGTACAAGCCTTACTTCAACAACGGTTCCACAATACCAATCTCAACTTGGAATCAATACTCAATTATCAAAAAATCCAAAACACGATAAGAATGATCAATTTAACAAATAACTAGTCTAAGCATGGATACCATGATCAAAGGAAGCAATAATTGCAAGAAACAGGTCCCATCCGCATGCTTTAACTCGACAACAACGCATAAGTACTCGTCACCTCACATATACGTTGTACCCAACATCTAAACATGTAACACATAGACAAACAAGTCATATTCCCTCAAGTCAAGGTTAACCACGACACTTACCTCGCTCCAAAGGACCAATTCAAAGCTCAACCACGGCTTTGCCTTTCAAACAAGCCTTCGAACCAATAGAATCTAGCAAATTACCAACCAAACGATTCAAATTAAGCCTTACGAACTACCCACGATTGCAAAGAATTCAATTTAGGTCATTATTGAAAAAGTCAACTCCCAAGCCCGCTTGGTCCAAACCCAAAATTCTGACTTAAACCCGATTAATCATTCACCCCCGAGCCCGGTTATCTAATTTGTTTTGGAATCCGACCTCAATTTGAGGTCTAAATCCCCATTTTACAAAAATCCCTAATTTTACCCAAAACCCCCAATTCTGCCATGAAAACACAAGATTTTAGGTTGAAATCTTAGGAAATGTAGTGAAAGATTGAAAGAAACTAGTTTAGAATCACTTACCAATGATTTGGGGAAGAAGAGTTCTTTGAAAAATCGCCTCTAGGGTTCCTAAGTATGAAAATTTGAGAGAATGAACAAAAATCCCGTCTAACTCCCATTTTGATCACCTGAGATGTCGTATTTGCGACCTGGGGTTCGCAAATGCGAACCCCACAAATGCGAAGAATCAATCGCAAATGCGAATATTTTCACATCTCTGCTTCCATCGCAAATGCGATGAACTATTCACAAATGCGAACCATAATCTCCGCAAATGCGACCACTTGATCGCATTTGCGATCACTGCCTCCCCTGCCCCACTTCGCAAATGCGAAGTATTGTTCCCAATTGCGAACATGTGGTGCCCCAGCTACTCTTCGTAATTGCGATGAGTTGCTCGCAAATGCGAACCTATCAGAGGTTGCAAATACGAAGCCTGGCCTCGCAATTGCGAGGTCTGAGTCGTGCACTAGACCTGAAACACACCAGCAATGTTCTAAGTCCAAATTTCACTCTGTAGCCTATCCAAAACTCACCCGAGCCCTTGGGGCTCTAAGACAAATATGCACACAAGTCTAAAAACATCATATGAACTTGCTCACGCGATTCAATAGCTAAAATAATACCTAGAATTACGAATTGAGCACCAAATCAAATGAAATTTTCAAGAAAACTATGAAACTTCTATTTTCACAACCGGATGCCCGAATCACGTCAAACCAACTTCGTTTCTCACCAAATTTTACAAACAAGTCATAATATAGTATTGGACTTATATCGGGTTCCGAAACCAAAATACGGTCCCGATATCCAAAAAGTCAAACATTGGTCAAACATTTCAAAGTCATTAAGCTTTTAACTTTCAAATTTCAACAAAGTCCGATAACTCGGGCTTGGGACTTCCGAATTCGATTTTGGCGCATACACCCAAGTCCCAAATCACGATACAGACCCACCGAGACCATCAAAAACATGAATCTGGGTCCGTTTACTCAAAACTTTGACCGAAGTCAACTCAAATGGATTTTATGGCAAAAATTTCATATTTTCTCAGTTTTTAATATAAAAGCTTTCCGAAAACACGCTCGGACTATTGACGCAAATCGAGGAGGGATAAAATGAGGTATTTAAGGCTTAGCATAGAATTAGGTTCTAAAACATACCTATCGGGTCATCACAACAGCCCGGTCATGCGTTGTATTTACATGGTATAACCCAAAATAGAATTAAAGTGTATAATAGGAAAAAGCTATGTTAAGGTGTCAAAATAGAAACTGGAGCCAAGTTTAAGGGGCCGTACACCTATTTGGTCAAATCTTTACTCACGCCAGAAGTTCTATCTTCCTCTTCTTTGCCTTCTTTTCCCTCTGGAAGTCAAACACACCAATGACGAATGTAACTATATATCTGCCTTAAAATATAATGTTTGTAATGATTCAAGAAAATACGATATGAGATGTATAGAGATTTGGGGGGGGGGATGAAGAAAGAAGCAGGTTTTGGATGTTGGCTAATAACAATTTGGCCATGTTTTATATTTGGGGCCATCGTGTAAGTTTTGTTTCTTTAGGTCTCTTTTAAGGGTTTAAAAATTTCATCAAAATTAGATCACTCTAAAATATCATTAAGTACTATTTCTATGTATCCCCTACTACTTCAACCTCTATTCTAATCAATGGCTCATGTACTAATTTCTTCCTGCCATCTAGAGGCATTAGACAAGGGGAACCTTTATCCCCATACCTATTCACAATATTCATGGAAATACTCTCTAGACTCATTAACCATGAAATAGACTGTTGTAGGTGGGACCCTATTAAAATTTCTAAAAATGGGCCTCCGATTTCTCACATATTATTTGCCGATGACCTAATCTTACAGACAGAATCCAACCCAAAAAAACTGTAATACCTTAAAAGATATGTAGCGACTCGACCGTTTGTTTTGAGCTCAGTTAGTGATTTGAGGTCTTGAGTAGCTAAACATGATGTATCATAACTTGCGTGGATGGTCGATTTTGGTTCTCGAGTGGCTCGGGCTTAATTTTGAGGGATGGAACAATAGACCAAATTTTGCTTTTTCATATTTGATCTCAGATTGTACTTTTGATGGTTTCGTTAGACTTAGGCATATGTCCGGATTTTGATTTGGAGGTTCCCAGGTTGTTTTGGCTTAAATTGGCAAAAGTGGATAGTTGAAGGTTTGGAAGGTTGATAGGTTTGACCGGGAGTTGACTTTATGGATATCAGGATCGGATTGCGATTCTAGAAGTTGGTATAGGTCCATTTTATCATTTTTGACTTGCATCCAAAATTAGGTCATTCCGAGTTGATTTGGTATGGTTGGACATGAGTTTTGTAAGTTGCAAGTTCATTAGGCTTGAATTGAGATGTGATTCGTAGTTTTGATATTGTTTGGTGTGATTTGAGGCCTCAGTAAGTTTGTGTTTTATTTTGGATTGATCGGTGTGATTGGACGGGGTACTGGGGGCACCAGGTGTATTTCAGACCATTTTGAGACTTGGTGCATTGCTGAAGTTTGCTGAGTTCTGGTGCTATCGCACCTGTAACGGTTGGGCCGCAGGTGCGAAGCCGCAAAAGCGGATGGTTGGCCACAATGCAGTGATTGGCTAGGGAAGGCTGGGTCTGCATGTGCGGATGATGGAGCGCAGAATTGAAGGGGTAAGTGATCCTTACTTGATTTTGGTGTTAGATATTGATTACCCATATATTTTGATTACAACTAATTTATATGAATTTAATAGCGAGATTTGATGATTTGAAGGTCTTTGAGGTGGAAATTTGATGAAACACATATATTTGCACTCGTATTGGTATGGGTATTCAGAATTTGTGAGTTTTGTAGGGTTTCGAGGTGCGGACTCGGGATTGACTTTTCGGGTTATCTTTGCATTATTGAGCCAAGATCTTAGCTTTATTATTTGGGCTTATTTTCTATGGCTTTTATTGATATTATTATGTTGTTTTTGCTAGATTCAAGCCATTCGAAGGTTGATACACGCAGGAAGGGATTTTTAGAGTATTGATTTGAATTATTTTGAGGTAAGTACCTTGCCTAACCTTGTGTGAGGAAAAACTCATTAGGATTTGGCCTTAATTGTTTATTTGTGTTGTGAGATAAACAACGTGTACTCAAGGTGACGAGCGTGTACACAGGTGCTATCTATTGTTGGTGACCAGAATAGACCTTAGGCTATTAATATGCCTTATCTTGGGGATGAATTATATGTGGATCATGCTCCATCACTTTGTGGCTATGTGAAAGAGATCATTACACATGTTTTGTCATTGTAATACTTTATTTGTTAGAGACCCATCCGTATTTTACTATTTCCATGTCCGTGTGCACCTTGTTAATAAATCATGATCTCATATCTGTGATGAAACTTTGGTACTGTTGTCTTTGTGATACTGTGGCACATGTAGGCATATTATGTGGTTGGTTGTTGATTGTGCGGAGTGATACGAGTGGCTATCGTGATATTGTCTGGGCGGAGTGATACGGGTGGCTATTGCAATATTGTCAGAGTGGAGTGAAACGGGTGGCTATTGTGATATTGTCTGGGCGGAGTGATACAGGTGGCTATTGTGATATTTTTGTGGCAGAGTGATACGGGTGGCTATTGTGATATTGTCTGGGTAGAGTGATACGAGTGACTATTGTGTTATTGTCAGGGCGGAGTGATACGGGCGACTATTGTTGTTGTGATGATAGTGTGGGCACGAGATGCCATTTGCGTAAGTTCTGGATGATTTGTTGTTGAAACTGGGCCTCTACTTGTTTTGAGTTGTTATCATTAATTTTGATGAGGTTACTGCAATTATTCTCGGTTATACTTTTGTTGTCTGTCTTGACTTTTCACATGTTATTTTGACTGGTGAGTGTCGTGCCCCCTTTTTTCCTTGCGGAAGTCCGGGTTTCGACATTCATTGGGAGCAACTCGTTTCCTTTTGGGAATTGAGTATTTGAAGAATCGCCACCTAATGGATTAAGGTACGTTAGGGCACCTAGAGCAATCAACTCATATAACTAGTTTGCATTACCAGAGATTAGGATAAGGGCTCGAAATAACCTTGAGGGGAAGGTGTTAGGCACCCCTCGCGGTCCACAACGGTGGGTCCCGGCTGAACTCAATTATGTGAATTAGTCATTTAACAGGTAAGCAGTCTAAGCACACATTTGCAAATAAATTAAGTTTAGGAAGTCTAAGCACACATATGTAAATAAAGGAAGTTAGGCAGTCTAAGCACATAATGTAAATAAAGGAAGTTAGGCAGTCTAAGCACACATATGTAAATAAAGGAAGTTTAGAATAGGTAGTCTAAGCACACATATGTAAATAAAGGAAAGGAAGTCCAAAGTTGGTTAGCCTATAGGGTCACATCTGTACAATACCCGGTAAGCCTTCCTCAAATAAAGGGGTTACACGTGGCATTAGCGCACAGGTCATCATATCCTTTACTACCCAGTTACCCTCCCCTTAGCGGTTATATAAGCGATATTAATTAACGAACTCTAAACGTGCTTTACCTATCCCTTCCTTGTGGCCCTGGAGGTGTTTAGGACCTCTAATCTTAGGCGGCTCTAGATCCTCCTAAGGTGTTTAAAAAGAGAAAATCTATGCGACAACAAAGAACATATAGGACTGCTAAATAAGAAGACAATTAAGGGGCTCCTGTTTACCTCCACACATAAACAAATAAGTAGCACGTCTTAAACAACAGATTTTAAAGAATTTTAGAAGGTCCTAGAACAGGATATCTAGGTGAGCATCACAAACATAGAATATGCAACATTGTTGTAAAGCGAAGTAGCATAAACCTAATCAGTTTGCCTACTGATTTTAGAACCTGTTAAACCTGGACAATATTACAAACACAACACCATTTCGATGTTTTTTTAATGAAACCCTTAATTACCTAAGGGTTAATAGGCAAAATCAGCAAACATGATTATCCCAAGGCAGGATATCTAATGCACAGATTTATGGCATGGTTTTTAATACAAATAGGCATAGCAAACCTAGAGGCATGATATCTATTGCATAATATAAACCTAAAGCATGATTTCTATTGCAAATCAACATAATATAAACATAAAGCATGGTTTCTACTGCAAATCAATATATATAAACCTAAAGCCTGATTTCTACCCGGTTTACCCACAAAATCGTATAGGAACCCTCCCCTTTTTACTAATTACCCCAATATCTGTTTACAAAGAATATTATTACAGAACAGGATCGAATGAATTACATAAATAGATGTAAACTATACAATAGGGAGCTGGATTAGGCCCAAAGTAAACCTGGGGATGCCAGGCATTCAATAACAGTCTCAGGTGCCAAGAGTCTCATAGCCAATGATATGTCCTGGTGTGTCAGAGTTCCCTAAGGACCTCAGGGATCCTGGGAAGTGCTCACACCAAGACCCTTTACTTAAAATAGAGAACTGGTTATGTGCAGTGTGGAAGGGCCAGCCCTGGTGTGCCAGAGTTCAGAGGAATCTCAAGGATTCTTAAGCAGTACACACACCAGAGGGGCAGAACTTAATAGTCTAAGAGTAAAGTGAGAGTGCTTGACACAGTTTTGAAAGACTTAGTAAAACAGTGTAGAGACAATTTTAGAAGTAGAAAGATTTTCAGGAACAAAAACAGTTTAAGAAAATACTAAGAGAGGAAAACAGTTTTGAAATCAGTTCTGAAAAGAACAGACACAAACTTAGAGTGCTCAAACTCGCAATTACTCAGCAATCAACTTTACAAACAGGGGTCAAGGGGGTTGAGGAACATAGAGAGTTCAAGCACATAAACAGAGTCTAGGGGACCATGTGGAGCAATAACTGTACAGAACAAACAGGAATCTACTAGTTCAGAGACTCAACAAGTTAGTCATGATAAGAAGCAATTAAGACATAGGCATAGAATGTAGTGAAATAGTCATGTTGAAGACAAAGTGCATACTAATCAGGATCAACCAAGTACATTAGACAACTAAGTTATCGCCATGGTCACAACAATTAAGGAGACTAAATAGAGACTAAATAAACATGTTGGCCAAGTATCAAACATACAACTGAGACCCAGACATACTGACTGCACATTCGAACAAAGGAGGATAGAATTTAGACATGCTGATAAAAGCAGTAAACAGGAAGATAAAGTAAATACATAGCAAATCGAACTAGTGCAAAACATGGAACACATAGAGTTTGAATTTCAGAATTGAACTGGAGACATACCAGTTAGAGAAGCAAAGTGCAGAATGTAAAGCAAGTGTAATTCCACTGTCTAGCCTTGACTTTCAGCCGGCTAGACCAACAGTTAGCACAAGTAACAGAAAAAGAAGAGAGAGTTTGAGTGTGTGTGTATTCTCAACTTAGTTTGTGTCCCTTGAGAGGTGAAACAAGGGTGTATTTATAGCACTTAGGGAGTAGAACAAATAAGGTAAAAGAACCAGAAATCAGTCAATTAAGGGCAATCATAGGGTTGTAGAATCAATTAACATAAGGGAGTCTGGAATAGACCCCCTAATTAGGAGTAATTGATTAACGGTAACAATAAGAGAGTTTAATTAAGCCAAGAATCCCAATCATACCAAATAAAGGATCAGTAAAAATTACAAAATTATGCGGACGAGTAGTTAAGGCAAATGTGACAAATTAAAATTACAAATAAAGAAACAAACAAGATCTGTGCACACATATTTAACAGGGCAAAAATAATGATCAGTAAGAAACCTCAAAGAATACTGGTTTTACCAAAAGAATCACCCAAATTTGATAAATTAAACTAAGTAAGACCTCACAAAAATATAGAACTTAGCCGGAAAAGCAGGTTTGAACCTTAACAGAGATTAATTAGGGCAGAACCACAAAAATACTGGATTTAACAAGTAAAAATGTTTAAGTCCAAAAGATAGAGTAAGCTAATACGACTGGTATCACATAAATACCCAAAATCGAAGCAAATATTGAAGAAATTAGTATATCACATAGAATCAAATTGGGTTTGAACACTCATGCAAAAATCAGTCGAGGTGAAGAAGCTAAACGTTAATAACTTAGAAAAATCTTTGAAAAATAGTTTGGGATGAACCCTAGTTTAGGAAGAGTGACTAAAAAGCGAGATAATCAATTAAGCAAGGGGTTTTTGAAGGAAAACATTTGATAATACCCAAATCATCTCAGATCTATGAAGTTCTGAGAAGAGTCGACAGCAATGAACTAGGGTTTTCAGAAGAATAGTAGAGATGAGAGAATAGGTCAAGAGCCCATAGATTCGTAACAAAACAAGGAGGAATCCTTCACTTACAAACGAGAATGGCCTGAGAAGGCCGGTAAACAAGTTTCGAACCAGAACCAGTTGGATTTCTTTGAGATCCTTTCAAGGATTTTAGGAAATCGAAGAGCCATGGCGTGTAGGAGACCGTTGATGGTCGGAGGAGACATAGGAGCATCGTAGGAGGGGTTTTACACCGGTGACGGCGTTTAGGGTTAGGGTTAGGTCGAGAGAGTTTGAAAGAAGAGGGAGATGATGACGGCGGGTGAGGGAGAGAATGAGAGGGTTTTGGGGGGGGGGAGGGTCGTTTAGGATTAATTATGGTAAGGGATTTTTGGACCGTTGATCAAAATGATCAACGGCCACGATTAAACGGGCAATTGGGTTGGGCAGGTGTAGCTTTGGGCCTAAGGGGATTTGGGACTAATTTTAAAAAGCGTTTTGGGCTGGTTTGAGGGGTTAGGTCCGAAAAATATTAGCAATCAAATAGGGCTATTTGTTAAATTCCCAAACAATTTATAAAAAATCTTTTATAAAATAATTAATAGATTATAAAAATAATTTTCATGCACAGAAATGTTTTAGAATAATTACTACATATTTAGAAAATACAATGAGCCATTTTCTAGTAAAATAATGTGATATTCTATACATGGGCTATAATTGCAATGCTATTGCAATTGTAACCAAAAAGTGTAAATCTGGTCATTTGTGAAATAATTTGAACTTAATCTAACTATAAATAGCAATATTAAGTCATGAAATGCTATAAAGTCATTTGTGATGCAATTTTGTAATTATTTATATAAATAAAATACTAGGATAAATTAATTTAAATGTATAATTTATGGAAAAATATAAATCGATGTTAATGCATAGTTTTGAAGGTATCTATGCACTTAAAAAGTATTATAGGAAAAAATTGGATATCAACTATCAACAACTTCCCCTCTTTACCCGGGAAGGATGAAAGAGTTTTCGGGTAAGAAATGATGGCCAATTTTGACCGAATGGGCATTTTGGAAATATAGGCCGAACCCTGGTCTTTGAGCTGCCTACATATCCCCGGTTTTATAGAAATCTGGTCATGTGTAGTTCTGGATCCATCGGCGGAATATACCGATGAAGTCATCACAAGAACGGACACGAGACTTTGGAATAGGTGGAAAGATGGTTATGGTGAGCGGTCAGATTTGAGATAGTTTGAAAGAACTGGAGCGGGATTGCTCCTATTAGGGTAGCGGTTGCTTATCAGGTCACCTGCAAGCAAAGGGATACTACAAGTATATATTTGTGCGGAGCTTTTCATTGCTGCGAGCGCCTCTTCTTCGTCTGTCCCATAAACGATGTCAGCCTGTTTGAAAGTCTGTTCTAAGTGGGGTATCGGTTGCTCCAGTGGGTAGTAAGGACCACGCCATAGCGGCGACCAGTTGTTGAACTCTTCCCATTCTGCGGGTGTCGTGGCTTCAACACTGCATTGGGCCGTGAAATTTGAATGGAATCACCAAGAAGTTATTTAAACATGATGCAAATTCCCTTCAGACCATGAGAATTGTCTTTGGACGATTGAGGATGACGTCCTTAGACCAAGATGTCCTGGGCCATGAATTGTTCGGTGGGGGATACGCAGGCCATGAAATAATGTTCTCGGGCCATGAAAATGGTGCCTCGAAACCATGACGCCTTTGAATAATGATATGCAAATTTGAGAGATCCTCAGGCCATGACATGGTATCTTCCTGCTATGAGGATGATGCCTTTAGACAATGACGCTTTTGGACAATTTGGCGATATTTCAGTCCATGAGATGCAATAATATGATGCTAAGATCAACAAGACAAGGCTTAGTCTTGTGAGGTTGAGGGCAGAGCTTAGCCCGAAAGAGGAGCAAATAGATAGTGCCGGAGAGACATCGCTTAGTCTCGGCAAATAAAGGCAATGGTTGGCCTTATGCAAATAGGAGGCAGAGATTAGCCTCATGCAAGATTCGGGACATGGCTTAGTCCCATGCAGATGGAAGGCAGAGCTTAGCCTTATGTAGATATGGAGGCATGGCTTATCCTCATGCAAGATTCGGGACAGGGCTTAGTCCCATGCAGATGGAAGGTAGATCTTAGCCTTATGCAAATATAGAGGCACGGCTTAGCCTCATGCAAGATTCGGGACAGGGCTTAGTCCCATGTAGATGGAAGGCAGAGCTTAGCCTTATGCAAATATAGAGGCAGGTCTTAGCCTCATGCAGGATTCGGGGTAGGGCTTAGTCCCATGCAAATGGAAGGCAGAGCTTAGCCTTATGCAAATATGGAGGCAGGGCTTAGCCTCATGCAGGATTCGAGACAGGGCTTAGTCCCATGCAAATGCAAGGCAGAGCTTAGCCTTATGCAGATATGGAGGCAGGGCTTAGCCTCATGCAAGACGGAGACAAGGCTTAGTCTCATGCAAGATGCGGGACAGGGTGTAGTCCCATGCAAATGGAAGGCAGAGCTTAGCCTTATGCAGATATGGAGGCAGGGCTTAGCCTCATGCAGGATTCGAGACAGGGCTTAGTCCCATGCAGATGGAAGGCAGAGCTTAGCCTTATGCAAATATGGAGGCAGGGCTTAGCCTCATGCAGGATTCGAGACAGGGCTTAGTCCCATGCAAATGGAAGGCAGGGCTTAGCCTTATGCAAATATAGAGGCAGGGCTTAGCCTCATGCAGGATTCAGGACAGGTTTAGTCCCATGCAAATGGAAGGTAGAGATTAGCCTTATGCAAATATAGAGGCAGGGCTTAGCCTCATGCAGGATTCGGGACAGGGCTTAGTCCCATGCAAAGGGAAGGCAGAGCTTAGCCTTATACAGATATGGAGGCAGGGCTTAGCCTCATACAGGATTCGGGACATGGCTTAGTCTCATGCAAAGGGAAGGCAGAGCTTAGCCTTATGCAGATATGGAGGCAGGGCTTAGCCTCATACAGGATTCGGGACAGGGCTTAGTCCCATGCAAATGGAAGGCAGAGCTTAGACTTATGCAAAATGGAGGCAGGGCTTAGCATCATGATGATGTAGACAGAGCTTAGTCTCATGCAAGATGCGGGACAGGGCTTAGTCCCATGCAGATGGAAGGGAGAGCTTAGCCTTATGCAAGATGCGGTACAGGGCTTAGTCCCATGCAGATGGAGGGCAGAGCTTAGCCTTATGCAAAATGGAGGCAGGGCTTAGCCTCATGCAGATGGAGATAGAGCTTAGTCTCATGCAAGATGCGAGACAGGTCTTAGTCCCATGCAAAGAACAGGTAGCAAATAAGAGTAGAATATTTCTTAGCTGGAGATATATTCGGTGTCTGGTGGCCCGATTTATAGTGATTTTGCTGTGTGTATATGTTTGCGAATGCTACTGTTATGTCAGATGTGCCTGCACTCAAAGAAAAATTGTAAGTTTTGTAAGGGGAGGTTGGTTCGTGCCTTTTTCTGCTGGCTTTGCTCCTCCATTCTGGAGGCCTTGTTCGAGTTTCCCTGGGTAACGCCTGGCTGTTACAGAAATAGGGTTTTTGAAAACATGCATTTATTGATGAAAATAGAGTTATTTAAAAAAAATATAGTGAAATATCAAGTAATTTTAGATGAACTAGTGACTCTGACATATTTCAGAGACATTGCAGCTTTCTTGTGTTAGAATTTTGAGGGTCCTCCTCAAAATTCTGCCCCAGTTAGATGGACACGTCTGACTGCTGCACATGCTGCGATCGACTGAAATTGCTTCGAAATTTTGAGGGTCCTCCTCAAAATTCTGCCCCAGTTTCTGATTGATTTCTAACTTTCTGGCATATGATGGCGTTGGCTGGACTTGCTCCGGAATTTTGAGGGTCCTCCTCAAAATTCTGCCCAGTTTCTGGTTCTGGGGGAAATGAAAATTTTATTATGATATGACCGAACCCACAGGGCTGCCTACGTATCCCCTCTTAAATGGGAATCAGGTCAAGCCTAGTTCAATTTACATCATTTTGTGAAAACATAAATAGTTACACATAGTATCGTTTGATTGCATCTGAGTTGATCGGTTTTGGCCAGACTTCTCCGTCCATTTCTGCAAGTATGAGGGCTCCTCCTGTCACTACTCTATGAACCATGTAAGGGCCTTTCCAGTTGGGAGAGAATTTCTCTTAGGCTTCGTCCTGATGCGAAAAGATCTTCTTGAACACCAGCTGCCCCGGTGTGAACTGTCTCTGCTTGACTCTTTTGTTGAAGGCTCTGGACATTCTGTTCTAATAGAGCTGCCCATGACACACTGCATTCATCCTTTTTCCGTCGATGAGGGCTAGCTTCTCATAACTGTTCCTTATCCATTCCACATCTTGAGCTCAGCTTCTTGTATGATTCTTAAAGAAGGGATCTCCACTTCAGCAGGAATAACAGCTTCAGTACCATAAACCAGTAAGTAGGGAGTTGCCCCGGTTGATGTGCGGAGCGTGGTATGGTATCCCAATAAAGCGAATGGCAGACTTTCGTGCCATTGTTTGTGATTTTCTACCATCTTTCTCAGTATCTTCTTGATATTCTTGTTAGCGACTTCTACAGCTTTGTTCATCTGAGGTCTATAGGCTGTGGAATTCTCGTGCTTGATTTTGAAAGTCTCACACATGGTCTTCATCAGATCACTGTTGAGATTGGAGGCATTATCAGTGATGATTGATTCTGGAACTCCAAATCGGCAAACAATCCGGTCGCGGAAAAAATCTGCTACGACTTTCTTAGTTACTGCCTTATAAGATGCTGCTTCGACCCATTTGGTGAAGTAATCAATAGATACCAAGATGAACCGATGCCCATTTGAGGCGGTGGGCTCGATTGGACCAATGACATCCATTCCCCAGGCGGCGAATGGCCAAGGTGAGCTTGTTACATTGAGCTCATTTGGCGGTACTTTTATCATATCGGCATGTACTTGACATTGGTAGCATTTTCGGACATACTGGACGCAATCTGTCTCCATGGTCATCCAGAAATAACCTGCTCTAAGTATCTTCTTGGCCAAAACAAAACCATTCATATGTGGGCCGCAGGTCCTAGCATGTATCTCCTCATGTAGCTTAGAAGCTTCTTTTGCGTCGCCACACCTTAGCAATCCCAAATTAGGATTTCTTCTGTTCAAGGTTCCTCCGCTGTGGAAGAAATTGTTGGACAATCTCCGAAGCGTACGTTTCTGAGTATGATTTGCATGCTCCGGATATTCTCCTTTTGCCATTATTCTTTGATATCGTGAAACCAAGGCTTCCCGTCTGTTTCTTCTTCAACATGGGCAGAATACGCCGGCTGGCTATGGATCCTTACTGGGATGGGATCGATGAAGTTCTTGTCGGGATGCTATATCATGGATGACAAAGTGGCCAATGCATCGGCGAACTCGTTCTGAATCCTAGGAACATGCCGAAACTCTATCTTCGTGAACCTCTTTCCCAATTCCTGCACATGGTGCAGATATGACAGTATCTTGGAATTCTTTGTGGCCCATTCTCCTTGTACCTGGTGCACAAGCAAATTTGAATCACCGATTACCAACAGCTCCTGAATATTCATGTCGATGGCCATATTGAGCCCTAGTATGCAGGCTTCATACTCTGCCATGTTGCTGGTGCAGGGAAATTTGAGTTTAGCAGATACCGGATAATGTTGGCCAATTTCCGATACCAAAATGGCTCTAATGCCGACTCCCTTGAAATTTGCCGCTCCGTCAAAGAACATTCTCCAACCATCGCAGGACTCAGCAATATCTTCTCCTATGAATAGCACCTCTTCATCGGGAAAATACATTTTTAGGGGTTCGTATTCTCCTTTCACATGATTCTCAGCAAGATGATCTGCGAGTGCCTGTCCCTTGACTGCTTTCTGAGTCACATAAACAATGTCGAATTCGCTCAACAGGATTTGCCACTTAGCCATCTTGCCAGTGGGCATGGGTTTCTGAAAGATATATTTCAAGGGATCCATCCTTGATATGAGGTATATTGTGTAGGCACATAAGTAATGCCTCAGCTTCTGAGCTATCCAAGTCAGAGCGCAGCAGGTACGTTCCAATAGAGAGTACCGTGCTTCATATGGAGTGAACTTCTTACTCAGGTAATAGGTAGCTTGTTCCTTTCTCCCTGTCTCATCGTGCTGCCCCAGAACGCGGCCGAAGGCTCCATCTAGCGCTGCAAAGTAGAGTATCAAGGGTCTACCTGGCTCTGGCGGGACCAAGATTGGTGGGGTTGATAAGTACTCCTTGATCTTGTCGAAAGCCTTTTGACAATCTTCGGTCCAACTAGTTGCAGCATCTTTCTTCAACATCTTGAAAATCGGCTCGCATATAACTATGGACTGGGCTATGAACCGGCTGATGTAGTTTAGCCGTCCTAGAAAACTCATTACATCTTTCTTACTCTTCGGCGATGGTAGCTCATGGATGGCTTTGACTTTTGACGGATCCAATTCTATCCCTAGGCGGCTGATAATGAACCCAAGTAACTTTCCGGCAGGAACCCCGAATGCACATTTTGCGGGGTTTAGTTTCAAGTTGTATCTCCGCAGTCTATCGAAAAACTTCCTCAAATCGGCGATATGATCCGTGGCTTTCTTGGATTTGATGATGATGTGTCCACATATACCTCGATCTCCTTATGTATCATGTCATGAAAAATGGTAGTCATAGCCCTCATGTAGGTGGCCCCAGCATTCTTCAAACCGAATATTATCATCTTATAACAGTATACTCCTCATGGTGTAATGAAAGCTGTTTTCTCAGCGTCCTCTTCATCCATCCAGATCTGATGGTAATCGGCAAAACAATCCACAAACAATTGGAGCTCATGCTTGGCACAATTGTCGATTAGGATGTGTATGTTTGGAAGCAAAAAATCATCCTTTGGGCTGGACCTGTTGAGATCCCGATAATCAACACAGACCCTGACCTTCCCATCCTTCTTTGGGACTGGCACGATGTTGGCTAGCCAAGTTGGGTATTTAACCACCCTGAGGACCTTGGCATTGATTTGCTTAGTAAGCTCCTTCTTGATTTTCAGACTCATATCGGGCTTGAACTTCCTGAGTTTCTGTTTTACTGGTGGACACGCTGGGTTTGTGGGCAACTTATGAGCCACAATGGATGTAATTAACCCGGTCATATCATCATATGACCATGCAAAGATGTCCTCATACTCTTTCAAGAACTGTGTGTACTCTTCGTTTTCTAATGGCGACAAGTGGATGCTGATACGGGTTTCCTTGATAGTTTCGGAGTCTCCCAAGTTGATTATTTCTGTTTCGTCTAGATTGGACTTAGGCTTGTTCTCATAGTCTTCTACTTCTCTAACAATTTCCTCGGGTATGACATCTTCTTCTTCCGAATCACTATCCTTTTACTGTGTTGTCTCATTACATGTCACAGTTGTTGGTTCATTGAGACAGGAAATAGTAATCCTGTATAGATAAAGATATGGGAGAAAATGGTAATAATAAATATTGATTCATAAAAGCATTTTTTAACAATTTAAACAACATTTTTGGAACTTTAGAAATATTATTTAAAACAAAATGCCAAAAGGGAAATCATTTTTCTTAGAAAATAAACAAAATAATGTTGTTCGGCTTTGCTACCCCAGGACTCGTCGGGCCCTGGATGGTCTGACGGTCCAATTTTTGAGGAATGATCCTTTCTCCACGGCTCGGACGGTAGGGCCTTCCTCCTCCTCCTCAACAATTACATAACAGTCATGTCTCCATCTTCCAAGAATAGGTTCCTTAAGGCTTCCAGTGCTTCTTCCTCCTCTGATCCCCATATGATGTCAGCCTGTTGGAAAGTCTGACTCAAATGCGGTATAGGCTGCTCCAATGGATAGTACGGACCTCGCCATGGTGGTGACCAGTCATTGTATTCTTGCCAGGTGTATTGTTATCCCAGCCCAAAAGTGGTACCATGGTACTTTGGCTGTATTGGCTTGGTGATGCCTTGAAGATTTTTACCAAGACCCTTGCCAGGCTCGTACACCCCCAGTTCATCATGCTTGCTATGTTGACATCCCACCACTTATCTGTGTCGATTGCATTGACCCGCTCGATGTGATGATACGTTTCTCTGCCTAGCTTTCTCTTATTCTCGACCATCGGAATAGTCTGACGGGTGTAAATGGGGTTGCTCCCGTCTCCATGGATAATCACCTCCTGATTGTTCCACTCAAACTTTACTGCCTGATGCAAAGTTGATGCCACAGCCCCAGCGGCGTGTATCCATGGTCGTCCCAACAGCAGATTGTAGGATGCAGATATGTCCAGCACCTGAAACTCGACATCGAACCACGTAGGCCCTATTTGCAGACAGAGATTAATTTCCCCGATGGTTGCCCTTTGGGATCCATCAAATGCCTTTACGTTCATGGTCCCTTCTCGTATCTCGTGTAGGCCTTTGCCCAATCTCTTCAGTGTTGTTAGTGGGCAACTATTGAGACTGGATCCTCCATCAATCAGGACCCTGGTAATGAAGTAGTATTTGCATTGCACTATGATATGCAGTGCCCTATTGTGATTTAGACCCTCAAGCGGCAACTCATCCTCGTGGAAAGTGATTTTGTGATTTTCCAATACCTGTCCCACCATGTTAGCCATCTCTCCGCTTGTGATGTTATTGGGCACATATGCTTCATTTAATACTTTCATCAGAGCGTTCCTGTGTGCTTCTGAATTCTGTAGCAGCGACAGAATAGATATTTGAGCGGGAGTCTTGTTCAGATGATCGATGACTGAATACTCCCTTGCTTGTACTTTCCTCCAAAGGTCATCTAGACCTGTTTCAATAACGGGAGGTATGTTAGAGGCATGTTTACTGGAGTCTCCCAAATGCTCGGGTGTATAGACCCTTCCAGTCCTAGTCATCCCTTGTGCAGCACTAGATTCCCCTTCTTGGTTTTTCCTTTTCTTCTAGCTTCGGCCACATAATCCCATGGTACAGCCTCGGTGCTGAAAGGCGGTGTGGTTGATACTATCACTGTAAATGGTATGGCTACTTTCACTTCAAATGATATAGGTGCAACTGCAGGGGGTGCTACCTCAACTTCAAATGGGACTGATGCTGTTACCTCGACCTCCACTGGCGGCTATACCTGCACTATAATGGGATTGAGTGTGACTGCGGGTTTCTTGGGGTCGTCACACTATTTGATAAGTCCAATTGATCCCTTCGGATCCCATTCTTCATCCATCTCTATCACATTGACACCTTCACCCCTGTAATCTGGGAAGGGGGTTATTGCGGACATTAGGTGTAGCCTCTTTTGTCGGATGATCTTCTGTCAATTAAAGTCTGGATTTTGTCCTTCAATGTGCGGCATTCGTCAATGGTGTGCCCTTTCATACCGGAATGGTACACACAAGTCTTATTCGGGTTAACCCATTGGGATGAGTTCTCCGTGGCCACAGCAGGGATGGGACGTAACCAGCAGCCTTCAACCTTTCATATAGCTGGTCGATGGGTTCAGCGATGGCAGTGTATTGTTTGGGTGGTCTGCGGTCAAAATTAGGTTGCAGTCTTGGGTAATTTTGACGAGTTGGAGGTGACTGAAAATGAGATGGTTGGGAATTATAGGTGTGATAGGCGGTGGCTGGTTGGGAATATCTGGGGGACGAGGGTTGATATGTAGGTGGAGGTGACGGTTGATAGGTGGGTGGAGGTGCTTGATATATGGGTGGAGAGGTTCGGTATATGAATGGAGTTTTGGGTCCTTGGGCGACCATCACTGCTCCCACGTCCTTCTTCTTAGATATACCCCCTGATTGCAATGCTTTATTAGTAGCCTGCAATGCCTCAAAATTTGTTACCATCCCGCTTTTGATACCTTCTTCGATCCTTTCACCAAGTTTGATGATATCAGAGAACTTATGGTTTTCAATAACCATCAATCTTTCATAATATTGCGGAGCTTGTGCTCTGACGAAGAACTTGTTCATCTGTACCTCGTCCAATGCTGGCCTGACTTTGGCCGCTTCTAACCTCCAATGAGTAGCATACTCGTGGGAAGTTTCGGTAGGCTTCTTCTTGAGGTTCTGAATGTAGAAGACATCTGGTGCGTTCTCTGTGTTGAACCTGAATCGGTCCATGAAATCAGATGCCATACTCACCCAGTTGGGCCATTTCTTAGGATCCTGGCTGATGTACTAGGACAAGGCATCTCCCGTAAGACTCCTCATAAAAAGCTTCATCCGAATCTTTTCATCTTTTCCGACCCCGACAAGCTTGTCACAATAGGTCCTTAAATGAACCCTGGGATTGCCTGTACCGTCAACCATCTCGAACTTGGGAGGTTTTTAACCCTCTGGCAGTTCTACATCCGGCTGTATGCATAGGTCCTCATAGTTCAAACCTTCTATCCCCTTGCCTCTTCTACGCCTTGAACTCGGCTGGTCAACTTCTTGAGCTCCTCGACCAGGTTCTTAATGAGCATGTCCTTCTCAACAGATTCCGGTGCATAGGAGATGGGTTGAGTGGAATGAGGTAGGGTCCCACATATATATGGTTGTTTTGGTGACTTGGAATTTGAGTATAGTGGTGATCATTGGTGGAATTCTAGGGTTCAGGAATGACTGGTGGGGTATTTTGTGGAGTATGGTAGGTGTTTGGCTGGTATTGCGGTGGGATAGTTTGATTTTGTGGGGGAGTTGTATAATGGTGAGGTACGGGTCAATTTTGTGGGCGCTTGTTGGGTGTGTTTTGAGGTGGTGCAGGGTTCTGAGTGTTTGGATGACTGATTTCTGGGACGCTAAGTGAGAAGGATAGGTCTGCCAAATTCCGGACATGCTCAAGCTCACCCTGGAGTTCCAGTATTTTCTGTTCAAGTCGTGAAACTGCTTCATTTGGGGCCTGAGTACCCCGACCATCAGAAGCTTCTGCATGTTCAACCTGTGTGTTGTTTTCCTTTCTGGCGCCGTTCAAATCTTCCATTTTTGCTTTTCCCTTGCCTTTTGGTGGACTAGGAGGAGGAGAAGGTGGAGGGCCCCTGGATCTTATGTGATAAGCTGATGATGCCAGTATGCACGAATGGGAATAATCAAAAAGAAAGAAAGAAAAATAAAAGGTAGCCAAGTCAGTAATGATTCTGTAAATTTTGCAGTATTTAAACACATATTGCGGGAATATAAATTCGCGTCCTAATTTGGGAGCCCCGTGGTGCCCGAGGTAGGCCTAGCGGCAAATAGATTTGGAGAAATTTAGTTCCAATAATTGCCTCATTTCATTAATGTGAAAATAGACGACCCAAAAAGATACTAAATAAGATAATGTCACTAATGGCACTTGGCCTTATTACATTTAGAAAGCAAGTAAACCTAATCTATTTGGTCCCAGAAGGACTCTCTCCAAACTGGATGCTCTTGTCGATCAATTCTCTCCACCAATCTAGCAATAGTGAGGTATGTTAGCGACCATGCTGAACCTGGGGACCTCGTGCCTTATTTCTGCAAAACAAAAGATGGTTAGGCCCTTTCCCCCTCTAGGTTCGTCTATTTATACAACAATGATTAGCATATTGGCACTTGTTTCTCAGAATTAATGCACAAAATCATGGTTGCGTCCGTTGGGATTACGGAAAACCCGATGGACTTCTAGGTGAGGCTTGTCTTGAAGGGTTATTATGCGGACAACATATTAACACGGCTAGGTTTGACCATGATGCATGCACAATTAATCAGAGTAAGCTTACTATATAGAGGTCTAGAATGGGACCCTCAAGCGGACAACTTGAGGGGGAAAGGCACGAAACTGTCGAACGCACCGCTACTCGACTAGTTTTACCGTAAATACGCCTTTCCGAATTTAAAAGGGTGATATATAGGAAGAGCGCAAACACTCATCAAGCGTTGCTATAAAAATTGATTACGCACGAGTGAAATATGATGTTGAGCATGATTTATGCAACAATAAATAGCATGTTGTCAAGTATTTGCACGTTAAAAATGATAAATGCGGTATTTAAATAATTGAAAGATAGTTACGAAGAAGAAAACAAAGAGACAAGTCAGTTTCAGGAAATAAAAGTAATCATAAATGCTTGAAAATAAGCAATTAAATCCAAATAAGGGGGAAGGGAAAGGTTGTATCAACAAAATAAAGCATTGGTACTAATTCACAAAAAACAAGTTCGTTATGGTAAGAGCCTAAAATATCCCAGCAGAGTCGCCATGCTATCGCACCCCCTTTTTTCCTCGCGGAAGTCCGGGTTTCGACATTCATTGGGAGCAACTCGTTTCCTTTTGGGAATTGGGTATTTGAAGAGTCGCCACCTAACAGATTAAGGTGCGTTAAGGCACTTAGAGCAATTAACTCATATAACTAGTTTGCATTACCAGAGATTAGGGTACGGGCTCGAAATAACCTTGAGGGGAAGGTGTTAGGCACCCTTCGCGGTCCACAACGGTGGGTCCCGGCCGAACTCAATTATGTGAATTAGTCATTTAACAGGTAAGCAGTCTAAGCACACATTTGCAAATAAAGGAAGTTTAGGCAGTCTAAGCACACATATGTAAGTAAAGGAAGTTAGGCAGTCTAAGCACACATATGTAAATAAAGGAAGTTAGGCAGTCTAAGCACACATATGTAAATAAAGGAAGTTTAGGATAGGTAGTCTAAGCACACATATGTAAATAAAGGAAAGGAAGTCCTAAGTTGGTTAGCCTATAGGGTCACATCTTTACGATACCCGGTAAGCCTTCCTCAAATAGAGGTGTTACACGTGGCATTAGCGCATAGGTCATCATATCCTTTACTACCCAGTTACCCTCCCCTTAGCGGTTATATAAGCGATATTAATTAACGAACTCTAAGCGTGCTTTACCCGTCCCTTCCTTGTGGCCCTGGGGGTGTTTAGGACCTCTAATCTTAGGCGGTTCTAGACCTTCCTAAGGTGTTTAAAAGGGGAAAATCTATGCGACAACAAAGAACATATAGGACTGTCAAATAAGAAAACAATTAAGGGGCTCCTGTTTACCTCCACACATAAACAAATAAGTAGCACGTCTTAAACAACAGATCTTAAAGAATTTTAGAAGGTCCTAGAACAGGATATCTAGGTGAGCATCACAAACATAGAATATGCAGCATTGTTTTAAAGCGAAGTAGCATAAACCTAATCAATTTGCCTACTGATTTTAGAACCTGTTAAACCTGAAAATTTTTACAAACACAACACCATTTCGCAGTTTTTTTATGAAACCCTTAATTACCTAAGGCTTGCCTAGGTGTGAATCTGTTACACCCCTGTAAACATGCTATCTAAAACAGAATTTCGGGAATTAGTCAAATAGCTTGAGTTCATTAAATCCTATAGGCATGCTGGTCTAGGTGCTGAATGTTACAAAAAGCTGATTTCATGCATATTTATACTAGGACATGATATCTATGTGTTGGGGCTATCTTTAAACCTCTTTATAGATAATTATTCATTTAAGAGACATAGATACGATTTAAAGCAAATGCAAACAGAGTTCTAAGGCAGGATTTCTAATGCACAGAGAGAGATGGTCATTTTATTAGGGATGATTACAGCGATGACTTTAACAGCAGATTTCCAGGTGATTACGACTTGTGCAGAAACAGTGTTTTCGTGATAATAGAATGATGAGCCTATAACATGTTTTCTAATAGGCAAAATCAGCAAACATGATTATCCCAAGGCAGGATATCTAATGCACAGATTTATGGCATGGTTTTTAATACAAATAGGCATAACAAACCTAGAGGCATGATATCTATTGCATAATATAAACCTAAAGCATGATTTCTATTGCAAATCAACATAATATAAACCTAAAGCATGGTTTCTATTGCAAATCAATATATATAAACCTAAAGCATGACTTCTACCCGGTTTCCCCACAAAATCGTATAGGAACCCTCCCCTTTTTACTAATTACCCCAATATCTGTTTACAAAGAAAATTATTACAGACCAGGATCGAATGAATTACATAAATAGATGTAAACTATACTATATGGAGCCTGAATTAGGCTCAAAGTAAACTGGGGATGCCAGGCCTTCAATAACAGTCTCAGATGCCAAGAGTCTCATAGCCAATGATATGTCCTGGTGTGTCAGAGTTCCCTAAGGACCTCAGGGTTCCCGGGCAGTGCTCACACCAAGACCCTTTTCTTAAAATAGAGAACTGGTTATGTGTAGTGTGGAAGGGCCAGCCCTGGTGTGCTAGAGTTCAGAGGAATCTCAAGGATTCCTAAGCAGTACACACACCAGTGGGGCAGAACTTAATAGTCTAAGAGTAAAGTGAGAGTGCTTGACACAGTTTTGAAAGACTTAGTAAAACAATGTATAGACAATTTTAGAAGTAGAAAGATTTTCAGGTGCAGAAACAATTTAAGAAAATACTAAGAGAGGAAAGCAGTTTTGAAATCAGTTCTGAAAAGAACAGACATAAACTTAGAGTGCTCAAACTCGCAATTACTCAGCAATCAACTTTACAAACAGGGGTCAAGGGGGTTGGGGAACATAGAAAGTTCAAGCACATAAACAGAGTCTTGGGGAGCATGTGGAGCAACAACTGTACAAAACAAACAGGAATCTACTAGTTCAGAGACTCAACAAGTTAGTCATGATAAGAAGCAATTAAGACATAGGCATAGAATGTAGTGAAATAGTCATGTTGAAGACAAAGTGCATACTAATCAGGATCAACTAAGTACATTAGGCAACTAAGTTATCGACATGGTCACAACATATTAAAGAGAATAAACAGAGACTAAATAAACATGTTGGCCAAGCCTCAAACATACAAGTGAGACCCAGACATACTGATTTCACACTTGAACAAGAGAGGACAGAATTTAGACTTGCTGAATAAAGTAGTAAACAGAAGATAAAGTAAATACATAGCAAATCGAACTAGTGCAAAACATGGAACACATAGAGTTTGAGTTTCAGAATTGAACTGGAGACATACCAGTTAGAGAAGCAAAGTGCAGAATGTAAAGCAAGTGTAATTCCACTGTCTAGCCTTGGCTTTCAGCCGGCTAGACCAATAGTTAGCACAAGTAATAGAGAAAGAAGAGAGAGTTTTGAGTGTGTGTGTGTGTGTATTCTGAACTTAGTTCGTGTCCCTTGAGAGGTGAAAGAAGGATGTATTTATAGCACTTAGGGAGTAGAACAAATAAGGTAAAAGAACCAGAAATCAGTCAATTAAGGGCAATCATAGGGTTGCAGAATCAATTAACATAAGGGAGTCTAGAATAGACCCCCTAATTAGGGGTAATTGATTAACGGTAACAACAAGAGAGTTTAATTAAGGCAAGAATCCCAATCATACCAAATAAAGGATCAGTAAAAATCACAAAATCATGCGAACGAGTAGTTGAGGCAAGTGTGACCAATTAAAATTACAAATAAGGAAACAAACAAGATATGTGCACACAAATTTAACAAGGAAAAGATAATGATCAGTAAGAAACCTCAAATAATACTGGTTTTACCAAAAGAATCACCCAAATTTCATAAATTAAACTAAGTAAGACCTCACAAAAATATAGAACTTAGCCGGAAAAGCAGGTTTGAACCTTAACAGAGATTAATTAGGGCAAAACCACAAAAATACTGGATTTAACAAGTAAAAATGTTTAGGTCCAAAAGATAGAGTAAGCTAATACGACTTGTATCACAGAAATACCCAAAATCGAAGCAAAGATTGAAGAAATCAGTATATCACATAGAATCAACTAGGGTTTAAACACTCATGCAAAAATCAGTCGAGGTGAAGAAGAAATAATTTACTAAACATTAATAACTTAGAAAAATCTTTGAAAAACAGTTTGGGATGAACCCTAGTTTAGGAAGAGTGATTAAAAAGCGAGATAATCAATTAAGCAATGGGTTTTTGAAGGAAAACATTTGATAATACCCAAATCATCTCAGATCTATGAAGATCTGAGAAGAGTCGACATCAATGAACTAGGATTTTCAGAAGAACAACAGAGATGAGAGAATAGGTCAAGAGCCCATAGATTCGTAACAAAACAAGGAGGAATCCTTCACTTACAAATAAAAATGGCCTGAGAAGGCCGGTAAACAAGTTTCGAACCAGAACCAGTTGGATTTCTTTGAGATCCTTTCAAGGATTTCAGGAAATCGAAGAGCCATGGCCTGTAGGAGACTAGTGATGGTCGGAGGAGACATAGGAGCATCGTAAGAGGGGTTTTACACCGGTGACGACGTTTAGGGTTAGGGTTAGGTCGAGAGAGTTTGAGAGAAGAGGGAGATGATGACGGCGGGTGAAGAAGAGAATGAGAGGGTTTGGGGGGGGGGGGGGTCGTTTAGGATTAATTATGGTAAGGGGGTTTGTGGAGCGTTGATCAAACTGATCAACGACCACGATTAAACGGGCAATTGGGTTGGGCAGGTGTAGCTTTGGGCCTACGGGGATTTGGGGCTAATTTTAAAAAGGGTTTTGGGCTGGTTTGAGGGGTTAGGTCCGAAAAATATTTGGAATCAAATGGGGCTATTTGTTAAATACCCAAACAATTTATAAAAAAATATTTTATATAATAATTAACATATTATAAAAATAAATTTCATGCACAAAAATGTTTTAAAACAATTACTACATATTTAGAAAATACAATGAGCCATTTTCTGGTAAAATAATGTGATAATGTATACATGGGCTATAATTGCAAAGCTATTGCAATTGTAACCAAAAAGTGTAAATCTGGTCATTTGTGAAATAATTTGAACTTAATCTAACTATAAATAGCAATATTAAGTCATGAAATGCTATAAAGTCATTTATGATGCAATTTTGTAATTATTTATATAAATAAAATACTAGGATAAATTAATTTAAATGTAGAATTTATAAAAATATATCAATCGATGTTAATGCATAGTTTTGAAGGTATGTATGCACTTAAAAAGTATTATAGGGAAAAATTAGGTATCAACAGTGAGTCTTGATACTTACTGGGTACTATTGCGGTGTACTTGTACTATGCTTCTACATATTTTTATGCAGATCCAGCTACTTCATACCGAACTGATCAGTAGTGAGGTATATCATATATTGGAAACTTTAAGTTATCCCTGCATGATCCGCCCGGAGGCCTCGGAGTCACCCTCATTATTTTATTTCTACTATTTATGTATTTCCGATAGTAGTGTATGTAGGGATATTCGTGTATTCAGTTAGGGCTCGTGACTATATAGTACCTAGTTCTGGGAAGTTGTGTTGAGTATTGCCGCTTTGTCCTGTATTACTCTTATTTTCGCATTTATATAAAACTCTGTTTTGTTATATCATGTTTTTACTATTTTAAATAAATATTGAGTGTTAGGCTTACCTAATTTTAGAAATTAGGTGCAATCAGGACTCTTGTGGAGGAAATTTTGGGTCGTGACAAGACACCTTGAACAAGTTTTACAACATATCTGGTCAGACTATTTATTTTAACAAATCTCGGATCCTGTACTCCGAAGACACCCCTCAAGATGTCAAAAGACATATTATCCAAAGTCTGTCCATGAGACAAATAACTAGTATTGGAAATATCTTGGCTTCCCAATGATCAACCATAGAATTTTCAATAAACATTTCCAATTAATTATTTATAAGCTTAATACTAGATTACAAGGTTGAAAACTAGTTTCTTGAACATAGCAGGAAGGTCTACCTTAATCAAATCCACACTTACAGCTATCCTTAGCCATTTGATGCAATTCTACGGAATACCAAAGGCCACTACTAATAAGATTGATGCCATCCAAAGAAACTTCTTGTGGTGAAGCACTAATGATAGGAAAAAAATGCTACCTTATCAATTGGGATAAAGACACCGGCTCAAAAAGAGAGGGAGGGTTATGGTTGTCTAAATCCCAATGAACAAATTCTTCTTTCAAAGCAGCCTTAGCATGAAGATATTCAAAGGATAGGGAATCTCTATGGGCTCAATTTCTTCATAATAAATACGTTATTAGGTAAAATATTTCTAACAGGCTCCAAAATAGTAATAGAGTAACAAGCTCGCATATTTGGAAGAACATTATAGAAGGTAAGAATATCTGTGACAAAGGCCTCCATTGGACAATAGGGGATGGAAATTCCATCAACATTTGGGAGGATAAATGAATTAATCACTCAGAACCCTTAAGAAATCTTATACAAGACCCAGTAATGTAGCATGAATCAAACCAAGCCCTTTCCACAATCCTGTATAATGGTACCATTAACCTGAATTCCATATTCTTCGATCTTCCTAATAGCATAAAGCACAAAATCCATAGCACCTGTATTAAGTATGGTTCACCATCGAGGGATAAATGTAATTAAAATACCATCAATCATAATACCTTCCAACGAAAGCGGCTTACGAGCTTATTTCATCTCTCCACAAAACCTTGTAGATATAAAAAACTACAGTTGGATTTGAAAAGTTCCCACTCTTAATAAGATTAAAGCTTTCTTATGGTTAGTAGTTCATAATAGACTACCCACTGCCCATATGCTCTCAAGAAAAAATATTAGTGAAACAGATATGTGTAACATTTGTTGCAAGGAGAGAGAGGATATCAAGCATGTTTTTTTTAGATGCACTTACTCAAAACAAATCTGGGAGGAGATCAATTTCAACCACAACGTTCACCAAAGGAACGAAGATAATGATATACATTTATGTGGTTGAAAAAATAACTTAACTCCAAAAGTATGTTTAATGAGCTTATCAGTTGGAAGGAAATCCTTCCCTTTATTCTCTGGCACCTCTGGTTAACCAGAAATAATTTCCTTTTAGAAACAATAACACTACTGTTCAAGCTAGCCACATCATTAACAAAGCAGTGGAGTTTAAGTTCATGACTGAGACCCACCACCCAAAGCTTGCTAAATCCATTATGTACATTAAATGAGAACCTCCAGATTCTAATAACTTAGGACTCAACATAGACGGATCCTGCATAGGTAACCCAGGAAGGGGCGGCATTGGAGGAGTCTTCATGGATACTAATAGTAACTAGATATTAGAATTTAATTTGGCTCTTCCACACGCTACTAACATTTATATGGAAGCTCTAACATTACTCCATGGATTAAAAACTTGCAAAGAATAAAGGTTTATACCCACTGGTTATCATAATTGACTGCAAAGATTTAGTTAAAATGCTGACTAACATTGATTGTTATTATTAAAACCTTGTTGATGATTTCATCGGGTTATTACAGGATGTGGGGGATCCGCCACTGAGGCACGTCTTTAGGGAGGCAAATGAAGCCGCAGACAAGCTGAAATAGCAAGGAATAATGGCGGACCTAGGATTTTGCATAAGCGGGTTCAGTTAAAGACGAGCACAAGTAATAGTATAAATGATGTCGGGTATGACAACCAAGATTTGATCATTTATTTATTTACTTATTTATTGTTCTTAACACAATGTTATTCTAAAGTTGAAACTTTATAGTTTTAACAAAATTAAATTTTTTTAAAAGGTACAAACAAATTTATTATCTCTGCTTGTAAATATATTTAGTAATTTAACAAAAATTTGTCAACTCTAAAATATTTAAATAAATCTAGAATTTTCTTTTTTACTAATAAGAGATTATTATCTGAAGAGCGGAGAGAATAAATCTATAAATAGTAAATTAATTCAAGTAACAACTTTTTGGACCTATATACCAAACTAGAATAAGTTTTATTGTGTTCTGGCAGAAAAGAAAGATAAAGCAACATAGTAAAATGATATATGGGTGGACATAAGAGTAATATTAGAAGGACTCTAGTTAATCTTAAACACAATCTTGGCTATTGGCTGCATACGCTCCCTCTCAGAATACAGATTAAAAGAATTAGTTCAAAGAAGGAAGAAATGGAATTCGAACTTGGCATCCCCCAAACATTTTGAACCCACTCGACCACCTCGACAAAGAGTATCTTTGTTCAAAGTGGGTTCAATTTATTATTTTCTATGTAAATGTTATCTGCTTAAATATAATTTATCAACATGGACAATATAATTTTTCAACGATCAACTGAATCCTCTTGACACCATGTGAGTCCGCCCTGGCAAGGAAGTAGCTCAGACATTTTTGGAAGCTTGATGTTATTTTATGTACCACCTACTTTTGTTGTCTCTACTTTTGAACAAGATAAACATTTTTGGAAGCTTGATATTATTTTATGTACCACCTACTTTTGTTGTCTCTACTTTTGAACAAGATAAAATGGGCATATGTCGCCAGGCTAGTCTCTCTATGTAATGACTCTTATTAAAGGTCGTTTGGTACGAGGTATTAGAAAAAATAATGCAAGCATTAACTCTATGGATTACTAATACCTTGTTTGGTACATTTTTTCAACCTGTGTATAACTTTTTTTTTATTATAAAATTTTCAGGTTAGCCGTGGAGTTGTATTTCAATAAAGCAAGGAATACAAGAGGGGGATATATCCTTGACCTCCAAAATACAACACAAGGATAAAAGGTTATCCTTCAGAAAACTGGGAAGGGGGATTTTGTTGCATCTCTTACCCAGTCCAAAATAAAGATCCTAACTAACAAAAAATTTTGCCTTATCATACTTAGTTCTGATGCTAGGCATTTGGTATTTGTCTAATTGATATGGTCCTTTGACATTTTTTGGAAGCTGTTGGAAGGAGAAGTAACAGGATTCCTTTGTTGATGCAGCAACAAGTTTAGCAAGGGAATCCGTAACTTGATTGGCCTCCCTATAGCAATGTATAATATTAACATTAGCCTGCTCCAACATCTGAAAAGTGTACTCTATAATGTTGTTCATCTTGTAGTTATGAGCTCTCTTCTCCTTCAGCATATTAGTCACAATCATAGAGTCTAATTCTAGAGTAAAATTTGTGTAACCATGTTCAACACACCATTTTACTCCAAACCAAGCTGCCAGAGCTTCTACATAGTTGTTGCTACTGCACTGAGTAGGGATAGAGAAATCCATAACTATGTCGCCATCATCATTTCTTAGAATCCCTCTCATTCTAGCCATGTTATTCGCCTTTAGAAAGCTGCCATCAATTTTTAGCTTGAAAGTGCCTACTCCAGGTTTGTTCCAGAGAACTATGGTAATCCTTGGGATAGGATGTAGCTTCATTAGGTTGTCATAAAGATTATTCCAGGGAAGAGAGAGTTTGCAGTTCGGAAAGGCTTTGGATATAGCTGCTCCAACTATCCGGCAAACTTGTTGGCCCATTTTGAATAAGTTGAACTTCTTTTGGTTGCCATATTTACACGAGCATATTTCTTTCCGAATAGTCCAGCATGATACTTAGAGTGATTTGTAGCACAAGTTTATGTACATCGTTCAAGGCCTTAACCTGCCACCAATTATTAATGGTAAATTTAACTGACATCTGATGATGTGTTATGCCTAATGGGGAACCTATTAGTTTCCAGATATAACTAGCTGCCTCTCCTTCCATGAAAACATGTTGAACATTTTCACTTTTGGGAGATGAGCAGCAGTTACATCTAGAAACCATTGATTTCCCAAAGTTGACAATACAATAGCAGCAGTTACATCTAGAAACCATTGATTTCCCAAAGTTGACAATACAATCATCAAAAGGTAGATTTCTGTTCCACAATCTCCAAGTAAGAAAAAAAAATTTAAAAGGAATAGAGGAATGCCATACCTTGCTTAAGATTAGTTCTTTAGGTTTGCTAGTTCTGATCATTTCAAGAGCTGTTTTGTTGGAGTAGTTTCCATCCTCTGACAAATCCCAACAAATTTTGTCTAGAATTGTCCTCTTCCCAATGTGAATTTCAATAATATGCTGCACCAAAGATTCTGGTAGAATGCTCTTAAGTTTGTGAATATTCCACTCCCCGTTTTGTATGAAATCCTTGACTAGAATCTTGGGGCTTTTGTTAGTCACGGGGACTAGGGCTGCTAGAGAACCTTTATGAGTCCAATTATCCCACCAAAAGCTACAATCACCTGAATTAACATGCCATACCATGTGATTTTCTGCATTCTTTCTAACCTGGATCATATGTTTCCAAGAATGTGAGTTCCCAGAAGCCCATTGTTTAGTAGTAGGGTGAGCTCTAATGCAATACTTGTGTTTGATGAAGTTGGCCAATAGAGAAGGAATAGCTCTAAATCTCCATCTTTTGGTGGCTAATACTTCACTGATATCTTCTATTCTTCTTATGCCTATGCCTCCTTCATCTGTAGGAAAACAAAGATTTTTCCAGGACCTCTAGTGGTACTTTCTTTGATCCCCGCTACTACCCCAGAAAAAATTGGCAAAATGGTTTTCAATTACATGAAAGGTAGCTTTAGGAGGGGACATAGCGGAGAGAGTGTATATCGGCAGAGATTGTAGAACATTCTTGATTAACACCATTATGCCTCCAGGAGAAAGCATGTTACCCTACCAACCATTGAGTCTTTTAATTACCCTGTGAACCATATTATCAAAGTAAGCAATTTCTTTCTACCAACATACAGAGGGCATCCAAGGTAAGTAATAGGGAAATCTTTTTCAAGAAAGCCTGTGCATTGTCTCATTCTATTGATCCCGGAGGCACATGTTTTAGGGGTCGTTAGGAAGAAGCTCTTATCCCTATTAACAAGCTGACAATGGCTCTCCTTATAATCCCTTATCACCTTCATGATCATTTTAATAGAAATGCTACTTCCACTGCTAAAGATAACAACATCATCAGCATAATCTAGATTAGTAGGACCTCTAGAAGGCATAGAGAAAGGAATGAAGTTGTTGTTCCGACTGACATTATTCAGGGATCTAGATAAAACTTCAGCCGCAAGAATAAAAAGAGAGGGAGAAAGAGGATCCCCTTGCTTTAAGCTTTGAGAAGAAGTGAAGAAGCCATTTCTAGAGCCATTAATAATAATAGAGTACCAAACCCAAGAGATAAGGTTCTGGACTAACTCTATCCATAATTTAGAGAAGCCATATCTTTCTTCTCTTTCTTAATCCATTTCCCTCTATGGTTCTTAATCATGTTCAACTGTTGTTTCCTTCTCCTTTCTCTAAGAAGTCTATGGAAGTACCTAGTATTGCTATCTCCCTCGTCAAACCATCTAGTTTGAGTTTTCTGTTTAAGGAGAGACTCTTGCATACTCAACCATTTAATATATTCAACATATGCTTTATTCGATTCTTCCCTGCTGTTATAAGAGATGGTAGCAGCATCCATATCCTCAAATATTTGGACTTTTTCCTCCCATTTTATAATCAGATCATTGATGTCCCCAATCTGCTCTAGACCACTGGCTCAATCTCCTGTTAAGAAGCTTCAATTTTGATTGTAAGATCCACATGTGATTGCCAATTATATTGGACTCCCAGACTTCTTTAACAATGTCTAGGAATCCCTCTTGATTAACCTATAAATTAAGAAACTTGAAGTAACCAACGTGGCTTTGGTTAGTGTTAAAGCACTTCATGAGTAACGGCCTATGATCAGAGCCAGTTCTCGCCAAGTGTCTCACAATAGTGATCTGGAACTTCTGAGCCCACATGTCATTAAAAAAATCTTATCAAGTCTTTTCCAAATTCTCTTGCTAGGCCTTCTATTATTGCACCATGTAAACTTAGAATCAGAAAAACCAACATCAGTCACCCCACAATTGTCCATGCAGTTAATAAAATCCAAGCTTCTATGAACCCTATGAGGCCTTCCTCCTAGATTTTCATCTGGATTGGTAATGACATTGAAGCCTCCTCCAATACACCAAGGACCATCAATGCTAAGATTGTCTTGTTCAAGGCTGTCTCAAAGGTCTTTTCTTTCGGTTGAAGTGCATTTCGCATAAACTGCTGAAATATAAGAATTGTGGTTGTTAATACCATCTTCAAACTTTATGGTAATATGTTGCTCATCCTCAGCTATCAATACAGAGTGACAGTTGAAGTTCCAGAAGCACCAAATTTGACCATTGCAGTTGGAGATACAATGTTGAAATCCAAGAAACTTCCTGTAACCATCAAGCTTTTCATTATTCACAAAAGGCTCAAAGATGGCCACAAATTGTGTCTTGTTTATGTTGATCAAGTGTTAAGCCTATGGATGGCTTTTCTTGATCTCACCCCTCTAATGTTCCAAAAAATTGTACTAATCTTTAGAATTAGTTGGGGACAGATCCTCTTGTTGTTTCCTTTTCTGTAAAGGAGCAACTTTGTTCATGTGCCTTCTTTCATTTTTCCTAGTTTGGATTCTTTCTCCTTCCTCGGTGGTACCTGTTTGATATTTATTGTTCATCTTGTCTTGAAGACTTTTGTTAGTCTCCTGAGTATTTGATTTTGTTTCCTTGCAGCATTTAGAAGTTGTCTGTCTAAGAAGATCACTACTAACCTCATCGCTATTCTTAGTCGGATGGATAAATTTGGGAATATTCAATTCAACAAACAAATTCAGTCCCTATTGATTAATAATATCCGATGGGGTAAAGTGGATGAACTAGAGCTATCACTGACCATATTAGCACCCGTAAATGCTAGCTGATGTTCTTGATCAACCTTTGTGGTGTTGTCAATATCCCCTGGCTTACCCTTATCATGCCTTCTATCTTCTTTTAGAAATGTTTGGAGCTTCTACAATATCTGCAGTAGGTTTATTATCCATAATAATTGTTTGTACCTACTGTTGGTGACTCTGTTTTCCTTGATCACTCTGACTTTGGATACTCTCTTTGATCTCTAATAGGGACGGTTCACTTTGAATATACTTGGTGGCTTTTGCTATCCTTCTTTTACTATTTTCCTGCTGGTCTGAATATTACTTTGCTTTTTTTTTCTTTGGCATTTTCTTGACTTTCTTGTTTTTTTCCTTCCTCTTGCTTAGTCTCTCTGTGACTATAGGTCGTGCTGAAAATATAGTCACATTGTTAGTGTTAGCTTGTGCTATCTCAGCTCTTTGTTGGTTTCCATGACCCTGCTTCTTATTAGCTTCAACTTTACCATTTGTACTCCCATTTACCATAGAACTGGCTGCCTTTTTTTCTTCAGTATTTTTTTTTTTTGATGATTCAGCAACTTCTTTGTTGGTAGGCTCCTCTCGTTTCTTAACATTAATATTAGCATTCTGTTTTGCCACACCCTTATCAACTTTTGTAGCATTCTGCTTTGCCATACCCTTCTTTTGGCCTCCATTGCCTACACTATTCTCTTCCTGATTTTTACTACTTCCTTCTTCTGTTTGCAATGGAATCATATTTTCAGCAGTTGTTTCCCCTTCATTGAATTCTACAGTTCTTATTTTCTCGAGAACTCTACAATTCATCATATTGTGCCCAACTTTACCATCATATTGTGACTTCTCATCCTTAGAGCCCACCCATACACTACTAGGTATGGGTTTCGTTAAGTCTATTTCGACCCTTACCTTAGCCATACTAGGCCTTGTTCTACCATAAGTAGCAGCATTTAAGGCCAATAGAGTGCCAACATTACTGACAATTTGTTTAACATAATGCCATGTATGAATATTGAATGGTATACCTGGAAGAAGTACGCATAGCGGGACAATTGGAATGTCTTCATCCGGCTTAAAATCCGGCAATCATTTTTGTAGCCACATTTGTAATCCTTCAATTTCGACCACCCTCTTGTACCATACAGATTTGAAGTCATCTTCATTGGTGAAATCTATGAAAACATTGTAGTTATCATAGACTCTAATCTTGGCATCACCTTTAATTGAAAAAAGCTCTCTGAAACTAGACCTTATCCTTTCGATTTGAGGACGAGGCTTCAGAAACCTACCAACAATAGTCAATTTGCATTCTTCAGCCATGATTCCGTAATAGTCTTTAGCTTTAAAAATCACCGTCGCCATCCCATTGTGAGTAGTTTGTCGAGCAATCACTATTCTCGAGGGTGTCGGACGGTGGTCGTTGGAGTAGCTGTTGCGTTAGTTACAGTGGTGGCATAAGTTAATTTTCCTGCAATTGCTTCAGCAGTTGGAGTCGCCGTAACTGGAGGTTCATTTTGGCTGTTAGTACACGCCCTTTGGACATCGTCCGATGGTTCCATGAGGCGGAGCGTAGGGTTGACGCGTCAAATATGTTATCGTTAAGGGCCGACATTAGTAATTGTACGGAGAGAAAAAGTTGTTTCCCTTTTTTAACTCATTGATGTACTTAATACTTATATTAGTTATACATCATACTTGATATTATACTATGTATAAGTAATGCATAGAAAATCATGACATTAGTAATACCAAGACTATTAATGTATGCATTAGTATGATTAAAAATAAAATTGTTCTTAAAGTCCATTAAAGCTAGAGAATATGGAGGGCATTTTTGTAAACAACTATTTTTTTTAAAATATATGCAATGCATTATAAGTTTTAATACACCACACCAAACAGTAGATAAAAAATAATATTTACATAACTAACTCATGCATTACTAACCCATACATTACTAATCCCTGCATTACTAATACACCTTATTCCGCATTATTCTTATACACCCTACCAAACGACCCTTTAGTTTAATGTATGTCTTCGCTGCCAAAAAAAAAAGTCCCCACCAAAGAAAGACTATGGGGCCAAAAATTAATCGCGGGGTAAGGCCATTAGGCCAGGGACTATTTCAAAGCAAGTAATAACAGATTTGAGATGCTACTAACACAATTGGAACGTTTGGGTACTAATCATACTTTATGCAAAACATTAGTGGGCACAAAATGCAATTAACTTTAGTACATCTTCTTCACCAGTTCTCTCTTTCCACATCCTCAGCTCCTCACTGTAGCTCTTGAATCTTGATTCATCGCTTCTCCAGCACCCCACCCTCTCCCACCCCACCCTCACAGGGGTATCCCACCCCAATTTTGTCTCTCTTCGATGTGGGATTATATTTATCAATCTATCTTTTTGGAAGGAGACGAATCTTACTGTGGATTATATAAAAGTACAACCTTATGGCATTTCACTGAACTATAACTGGTATGCTTCAATCTTATCTTGGTAAAGTATAATACGTTAAAAATCCATGCTTTCTTCATGTATTCGTTTTTAAATGGACCCCAGATGGCCATCAAAATCAAAGCTTTATGTATCCGGAGCTGATCACAATCCAAGAATGCAAAAAATTGGCATAATAGCAGTTTCTATTGTTTTTATCTTTGTATTGATTGGTGGGTGTTTTGTGTTTAGTCCTAGTTTGGTTTACAATGTTGAGAAAAGTAGTAGTTCATATTTTACAGTTGTAGTGGATTGTGGAAGCTCTGGTACAAGAGTTAATATTTATGAGTGGAAATTACAAGGTAGATTGAATAATAATGGAGATTTGCCAATTTTGCTGAATACTTATCCAGGGAACTTGACAAAGAGTGATGGTTGTCAATACCATTGTATGCAAACCGAGCCGGGTTTGGACAAATTTGTTGGAAATGCTTTCGGCGTTAGATCATCATTGGATCCTTTGCTTCATTGGGCGGAGCGGTTGGTGCCACGGGAAAGACGGGAATTCACTCCCATTTTTGTTCTGGCTACTGCTGGAATGAGGAAATTACCAGTTGAGGATGCTAGAGTGATTTTGGAAGACGTCGCTGATGTTGTAAAGGATTTTGGTTTTTTATATAAGAAAGATTGGATTAGGGTGTTAAGCGGGAAGGAAGAGGCGTATTATGGTTGGATTGCTCTAAATTACAAGATGGGAGTGTTGGGTAATTCGTTAGGATCACACACATTGGGACTTCTCGATTTAGGGGGTTCTTCATTGCAGCTAGTAGTTGAAGTTGATGAATTGAAAATTGATAATTATGTCTTTAATTCAAAGATCGGTTCACCTGAGCATCAGATAGTACCATACTCGTTACCAGCATTCGGTTTGAATGAAGCATTTGACAGGACGGTTGTTATGCTTAGTCGTACACAAGCACTTAAAGAAAGTCCTGGCGGCGCCTTTGAAGTGAGACATCCGTGTCTTTGTTCTGGTTTTGTGCAAAACTATACATGCCTTAGTTGCTTTCAGAGAGAGCCTATAAGTTCAGATTTGGGAAGTCACATCAATGCAAATGCTATACTTCTGCTTGGAGAACCTAACTGGGAGATGTGCAAATCACTTACAAGGGCAGTTGCCACAAATTCGAGTAGAGGTGATTGGTCTTTAGTCCATGATCATGCAAGTTGCAGTGGCTTGAGTTCATATGGCGGTGAGTCAACTTCTATGATGTATTTTACAGTCTGCTTGACCTTATGGAATGTTATTTATCATTGAAAGTCTGGCACATTAATGTCCAAATTTTCACTTTTTTCTTTCCCTCTTTTTTGCCGTTGTTGTTGTGTTGGATGTACTTCCGCTCCTTATCATATAAAAATCACAATGTAAACTAAATTTGACAAGTGATTAACTAAAAAAGAAAGGAATGGAATAAAAAATGTTAAAATTATGTGTTTAGTTTCTCTTGTAAAAGGTTTTGTATTCTGCAATTGCACAAGTGTCCCGTGCAAAAGATATTTGCTGTTATCTCAAGTAGTTCATATACTAATAAGTATGAGTGTTGGAACGGAAAGGCCCTAATGGATTGAGGATATATCTAGCTGACACCGACTAGTTTGGGATTAAGATATGGTTGTTACCTGAAGTAGAGTAGAGATGAAGCCCTCTTACCAATTAAGACCGTGGACTAGTCTGCTTTCCGGAATTGGTGATTGCTCTAATCCTCAAGTTTTTATCATCATGTCATAAATAATTAAGTTTGTTAACTATGCACAGTGGGTTCTTATTATATCTCCGAATTATCCAAAGTGTATAATCAACATTCAAACTTTAGATTAGAAGGTTGTTAAAGGTGCCTAAGTTAGCAAACAATCTCTGTGCATGATATGGAATATGGCAAGGTAAGAAAGCAAAGCAAGTCTGAGTGGGTAAGGTAATGGTTGTTGTACTAACTACGATATATCATCCTGATAGACACCTATATAAACAGTGGAATTTTCATCAGTAATATTAACTTACTAAATTGTGGCAAATTTTTTGTGCATATTCTTTTTAATAATATTTAATACACACAAATAGTAGATTTGGCGGCAGTAAGGAGCAGCTGCTGCATCTAAAAGTGATACTCTTAACTTTTGAGGCTATATCAGGTTCACCCATCAACTTAGCTAAGAGCAGCATATATTTAGTGAATGTAAATCATGTAGTTCTGGTTCTGGCTGTGATCTTGGGTGCAAGGTAGATAAATTCCCCACAGTTTATTTAGGATTGCCTTTGGGGAACTAAAGGATGTTGGAGTATGGCAAGGTGTCAAGTTGGCCCTTTGGAAAGTAGTACCTGTCATTTGATGGGAGACCGACACTGATTAACATGTCTTGGATGGAATCCCTAAATACCTGATGTCCTTGCTTCCTCTGCCACCATTGATGAAAAAATAGATAAACAAGTTGAGGAATGACTTTCTGTTGGGTGGCAACTCTGGAAGGAAGAAAATTCATTTAGTAAATTTGTGCATCATATCGAAAGACAAAAAAAGAGGCCGCTTGGGGTTGAAAAGTCTGAAGGCTCTTGATAGAAGTTTAAGGCTCCTAATGGAAGTTTACTGCTCGAGTGGAACCGGTGATTCAATAACAGTAGAAAGGAATTGAAGATAGTTGTGACCACAAAATATGGAAAAAATGTTGAAGGAACACAAATCAACTGCTCAAGTGGTATTGCTCTATGGAAGCATATCAGAAGCCTCTGGCTAGAGTTACAGTGGGTTCTTGGAGTATCGCCTCTTTTTGTATATTATAGGGATGAACTACAAGGACTATGATTCGGAATTGGTTGTACTTTTTTTCAAGGAAGAGTTGAAATAGGATGAACTTGAATTTAAGACCTATTCGAAGTTCTAGAACACTGAATTCTTATCTCATGCCTGCATTTTGGAAAAAATACCAATTGCAGTGGAGGGTTTCTTCAAACAACAAGGACTGCATCAACTATTGAATCAAATATATTGAGCATATTTCCCAAGGAAGCAAGTGGGCTGTCTGATGCTTCTCAGCTGGAATTGGAATAGATTGGCCTCTCTTTGTGATTCCCAGATATTTGATTAATTGCAAGCGAAACTTGAATATGACCCTCTGTCGGATTTTTGTAGATGATACTCTCTCTCTCTCCCCCTCCCTCCCCTCCACATCCTCTTCTTTATTGCTATTTTCACATAGCGACAGTTGTAACCTTAATCTAGGTCTTTTTTGGCTTCTTCCATGTCAGTACATTCAACTACGATGAGATATAGTAATTGACTATCACTTTGGCATATTGCTTATCTTTCTCTCTTTTTCTGGATTAAAATGTTTTGAGTTTCAATTAACACTCCTTAGCTAGGATCTATATTTTGAGAAGAACTGTGATTGCCCTTTGGTTGCTTTGCCCCCCTCGGGTCATACTTCCATGTGGTCAGAAGTGTGGATGACCCTTGTCTTTTCCGCACAGGACCTTTTGTATCTTGGTATAAAGAGCTTTATAGCTTCATAACTTGCTTTTCCTCACACATTCTTTATAAGCTAGCAGTGTTTTCCTTTGTTTTCCGATACAAGCACATGGTAATTTCCGGTTTCCTTAAAAAAGAGGGGATGTCTACAACGCGTAATTTGTCTTTAAAATAGTGTATTTAGGCTGTTTGGCCTGTAAAATCTAGTCGAAAGATTCATAAGCAAGATATTACATGAAGAATTTAGCTTTCTTTTATAACTTTTTCGTGACCATGCATTTTACCCTTCAAAATAAAAGTGTGTTTGAGCTTATGCAGGGTTTTATATATTTTCCTTTTGCCTTTTGTTTTCTGCAGGCAATGAGTTGCTCAATTTGATGCTAAATTCAAGCTCAGTTACTCGTTATCATGCATTGTCTGGATTTTTCGCTGTCTACCAGATGTTAAATTTGAGTCCAAGAGCAAACTTGACGAGAATGTGGGAGACGGGTCAACAGTTATGTTCCCAATCATGGGAAGATCACCAAGGTATTGGAGGAGCATATTGTTTCCGGTTTCTTTACATGATATCACTGATTCAAGATGCTCTGTGTCTGAGTAAGCGCGAGATCGTATTTGGTCCTGGAGATGTTTCTTGGACATTAGGAGCTGCTCTAATTGAAGGGCAATACCTATGGTCTGATGCTACAAAATACCAATATGGCATTTTCTACCTAAAACATAGCAAGATGCTCTCTTCTTCAGTTGCTCTATTTCTTCTACTTTTATGCCTTCTATTGATTGTTTATAGGAGTCAAATTAAGCTGCCTATGCCAGGAGGGAAGCCAACTGCTTCAAGGGCATCCTTGCCCTCTTACATATATTCCAAACGCCAGCCTAACTAATCGCGCATGAATATGTCACATCCTCGCTCCCAAGGGTTAGCTCAATTGGCAAAGGTTGAGGGATACATGTCTTAGCTCACAGGTTTAAGCCCTGCGCCAAGCGAAATAACTCTGGTTTTTAAGTGAAGAAGAGTAGAGCAGCGGAGCGGACCCATCATCTCTGAGTTTAGAAGGCTGTGGTTGGCCCAAAGGATCGGCTCCAAACAGATTTTTCGCTCATAAAAAAATGTGTCACATCTTCATATTCAAGGTATAAAATATGCATCTATATACTGTTCAACCTTTTTCTGTAAAATATTAATTGCTTCATTCGTCTTTCTTCATGTGATTAAGTTGAATGATCTTGTGCAGTCCGTTCCTTAAATAAATATTAACTCGGCAGCATGTCGCTTACAGTTGGTTGGAATCTTAATTCTTGCATAATTTTCACTAATTCTATAAAGTACCTCAAGTTGGCAAAAATAGATAAAGCAAAATCACATCCACCCTTACGTGCTCATGAAGGCCATGTCACAATAAAATTGCTATGTCACTTACCTTTCCAAATGAGTTATTGAATCATAACTTCATTCAATTTTTAGCAACAAAAAGACTGATAATCCTCGCAAAATATTTAATTTTCAACATTCTAACGTGCTACTCAAGTCATTTTCTTTTTCTTTTTGTTGGCCATTTCTCCCTTGATTTGACCGTACAGCTTCAACTGCATTTGCCTGTAAGGCCATACATTGCAGTAATCTTAAATATTACTGGTGAAACTCACTCTTTTTCCACTCGTGCCTCCCCCACAAAAAAGGTAAAAAGAAAAAAAAATCCATTCCCACGACTTTGACTGTGGAACTGGGAATTGAAGTCAGGGTCAAAGAAGTTTACTTTCTTTCACACGAGGATACAGTAAATATCTAAAATTAAGAAGAAAAGGCAAAAACTATTATAAAAAGAATTGTATTTAAGGTAAATGTCTATATTTTAGAGAGATTTTAGAGTTTGTTACTTGTGGCTAAGTCACTTTTTCCTTATAAATAGAAGGGTTCTATTCTATTGTAATTCATCCTAAAATCAATAGGAATTCTCTCTCTTGTCTTTTCTCTGCAATACTCAAGATCAAAGTGTAGCTGAGGTCTTGTTCTTTCATAATTAAGAAGTATGAATATAAAATTGGAAGTACAGGCCGAGGACAATTTTGTCAAGCAGTGTGGTGTTTTTTAAGGTATGTGAAAGGCTTTGATGGAGAAAATCCTGTTGCTATTTTGTAGTCGTCGCTACGAATTGGATTATTGATTTTACTTTACAATAATTTTATAAACTAAATTCTTGTATTAGAAGATATACTTTTACTCTAGTACATTTTGAAAAAAATTATAACCATCCGAAGTAGTAAAATTTTAATGTTTTGTCATGAGCAAACTCATGTATGATTGTGACCACCAGCAGTGAAAATCCGTCCCCTTGAATTTGCTCAATTCCTTTAAAGGAATATGGTAGCAGTATGTGATAAGTCTGAAATAAGACATAATATAATTACCGTTGAGGTGTAAATGAAAGTTGACGTGGCAATAGACGAAATCATAATTATCATTATTGTGGTAATGAGAACAATAAGGATTCTCAAATAATCATTCAAAATGTGAAGGTATATTTGCCATTGATTTGGCGTGAGACTTTATAAAGCACGTATAGATTTTTATGTTCCATTCCTAAAGTGAATGCGAAAACAATGAGATAATCTTTATGAATACATATTCATCTTAGAAGTCAAGGAAATGATTTTTGAATATAATCGTGCTAGTGGTAATGAATATACTACACTCACTTCTAAAATGAGGTTTGAAATGAAATAAGAAAATAAAATTTATTATTATGGCATGAATGGTCATTGATCATGTACCTATTCTGATTATGCCAAAATATTATGACAATGTGATTATTACTGGGCAAAAATAATAAAAGCAACATATCTTGCCTATAATAATTTTGACCATGACCATAATGGTATAACTTTCTCCTTGAAAGAGATATTCACCATATGGATGTTGATGAATATGTGATAGTACACAATTAATTGAGAGCTCTAGAAGAGCCAATTATACTATTTTGGAGAAATAAAATTGATTATCAATAAGGTATTGTGTCGTAGTGAGTCTCAAAGAAACTTATTGAGTTTTTAAAGTATTTTCGAAAGCGGCTGATTATATTGAGACTATAAATAAAGGAAATATTTAATGTTTTCTATTACCACAACTTGTAGCGGGATAATATGTATGTAAAAGCTACCCGATTTATTCTCCAGTTTGTACTACACAAATAATAGAATGCTACAATAGAGTAGAAGTTTATTGATATAAAAACTCATATCATAATAAACTTGGAGTTTATTGATAATTGCACATGTCATGGGTAAACCTGAAGTTTATTAATATTGATAATTTATCCAGTTGGCATAATTGGTTTAACCATGTTTATTTAAGTATGATGTGCAAAAATAAAAGAGAATTCACATGGGTAAATATTAAAGAACTAGAAAGTTCTTTATGAATTCTCTAATGTTACTTGTTCTCATTAATTAATAGACCAATAAAAACTGGGATTGAACTCATGAATGCTGAAAATATCAAGGTGAATATGAGCTCATTCACTTGTCATGTATGAGATGGTTACATGTGCGATTGGTCTTAACCCACAACCTAGTGTTTGCGAGGTAATTTGATCAATAATTTAATTTAGAGCATAATTTCTTGATTTTCTATTCAAGATATTTCATCTTGATAAGTTGGTTTACATCACAGTTGGTTTAGCAACATGATTTATTGAGTGCATCCACTTAATAGCTAAACTATTGCTTATGAGAATAAAGTTATCTATATCAGTTTGATATACGTTGTATACGAAAATATATTACATTCTCCCCTCACAAGTGGTTCCGAGTCGGGAACCAAATAATTCCATCTTGTTATTATTGATGTGTGGTGTATATTTTGATTAACATCATAACGCACAAAGATGTATTTTCAAAGTTGAGGAAGCAAGTTAGTTTTTCTAACATGAGGGGGAGATAGGATAAATAGTTGAGAAAAAGTTACGTAGAATGAATTATCATTTGTACATCTAGATCCTCGAATAAGATAATATGAACTTGAAGTTCATAAAATATAATTCATCTGCAATATATTGCAAAGCATGCTAGATGCATTTGATGGCTCAAAGAAAGTAACTATATTCTCACTGCAAATGCTCCTATTAGAATGAGTCCTAGAAGGACAAAGTCTATGGTACGCTTAAAGTGTATAGACAAATCGATTTCAAATAAAATTCTTGATAAATTAAGCAGATGCGCAAATGATCAAAATGATCATAATAAGGAGGTAAGTGATTTAGAAGATCACATGACATAACACTTCATAAAATCTCAAAGAGGTTGAGGCACCTGAAAATATGAATGAAGAGATCTCTATGTTATGTCTTTATGAAAAAAAGAAGTTGGAACCAATATAAAATGTTCGTCGACTACATCTATGATACATTAAATATATATGAGGATCTGAAGTGTGGAGAAATAATTCAAGTAGAATTGGTTTTATATGAAATACATGTAGTTTTGGACGTGGAGTTCAAATACTTGAAAGTGTAAAATCAACAGAGTGTGTATTCACTTTTATCTATCTTATATGTCTAGCATGACATGAAAACTTGATATGCATCTAAACTCTATTTATATGGCTTATATGACTTAACTTATATACAATCCCTGAAGGATTTAAACCGCTTAAAGCATATACAATTCTTGGTCTTGAAATACCACATCCTAAGTGCAATATGTGCACATATGTATCTTGCTATAACTACATGCATGATAATATGATAGTAAAAGTTTCACCCCTATGTGAAAATATTAAAATGAAGATTCCAACAAGATCATATGAAGACAACACATATCTATAAAGAATGATGATTTCAAAGTGCAACATCTTCATTCAAGTTAATATGGCTGATTTGTGTATTAATTCTCTATCAACGATCTTTTGAAGATGGTACACAAGATTAGAATATGAGAGCTCGGGGATGTAAATTGACCGTCTCATCAGGAGAAATTAATACGCGTTCTACTCTTTTTCGCTTATAAGGTTATGTTACATTGGATTTTTCTTGCAAAAATTTAACGAAGCAAGCAAAAAATATATTTCTAATTATGTGTACTCTTTTTCCTTCAATATTTGAATTTTATTTTAGTCAATTTTAACAAGACACATTATTTATTGATAGACATTCAAGGAGAAATATTAATAAGGTGATCAAGAAAGTCGTGGACCTCATAGTACCCGCATACGACAAAAATATTTGAAACTTTTCGGGTCAAAAACCTGTTCGGGTCGAAAATCTATTCGACGTCAGAGCGATCTCAAAACCCTAATATCACCCTATGAACCCTAATATCACCCTATGAAGACAAAGGACTTTCTCTATATCTATATCCATGCAACTAGTTCTTTCAGTTTGCTTCCAAATTCATCCTATCTTACTTACTCAAAAAATATTCTACACATTCAAGGAGAAATATTCTTGTTGACAGAAGGAGAAATATTATAAATAAAATTATATTTAAGATGAATATTTATATTTCAACATTCGGAGGAATATTATATATAAAATTATATTTAATATGAAAGTTTATATTTTAAATTTTCTTTAAAATATTAATTTTGTGGCCTAAGTTATTTTTCCCTTGTAGTTCATTCTCTGGATTACTCTCCTACTTTTATTGTTTATAAGAAAAAAACTTCATGATGGAAGTCAATTACTGATTAATTGAAAACTAAAAGTAAATAGTACGTAATAAAAAGACAAGGAGAATGGACAATGGCACTGCTTTGTTAAGGTGATGAAACTCTATAGTAAAAGTAAAAAAAGCATCGGATTTATTACACAAGAAACCAAATGTTGCCCCACTCTAGAAAAAGAAAACTTTCACACTACACAATGTGTAAAAACACACAACACTCAGATTTATCTATTTTCCAAGAAGATGACGCCTACAAACAAGATCATGTCTACAAACATTGGCGAATCCAAGTTGATTTGCTTATATAGTCTAAGACCCATCACTGTCTGTCTACAACACAAGCTCAAGTTCTCCCACCTGCAGCTTCTTGAGGCTTCTGACCAGTTTCCCTTGTCCTCTGTCCCATGGTTCCAGCTGTATCCTGCACTCTCCTTTTTGCATGTTCCAACTGCTCTCTCGCCGGCCCTCTCAAGTAGTTTATGATCCAAGATAGCGAAGACAGCGCCGTAATCCCGAAAGCTCCGGATGTCAAGAATCCGGTGACAGCCAATGCTATGGTTAGGACTGCAGGCACCAAAACGGGGCTGAACAGCAAGAACAGAGGAGTTGCAACGGCAAGACCGATAAGAGTTCCTGTGAGCGTCAACCCAGCAAGACAAAGGAGAGCACCTCCAACTGGGAAAAGAGTAACTACTGCTAAAACTTGTGATTTTGATGGACCCTTTTGAGGGAGGAGGCTTTTCATGGCTTCAGTGGATTGTATTTGTTGTTGCTGCTGCTGCTGGCGTGGGTCAGCCATGGATTGGATAGATTATATGGGGAGGGTGAGTTTCTTTTAGAGAGGAATTTTTGAAGTGATATGAAAGATTAGTGGAGGAGTTGATGAATTTAAAGAGGAGTTGAATGGACGCGTGGGGAGTGGAAGTGACACATGTTGCAAAGCAGAGGTTTGCATGACAATTAGATGGTGCCTTCTTGTAAAGAGAGATGACTATCAATCTCTTTGCCCTTTTCCTTATTTTGTTCTATTCTACGGTTGACTGGGCGAATTTAGGCCGAAAAATTACACGGATATTTAAGGTAAAGCTTATTATATATTATATTTTAAATTCTTTTGATACAGCTCAAAAACATAATTTGGTGGTCAAAAAAATTCAAATTTTTTGTAAGTTCAATTTCTACTGGCTATAATTATTTTTTAATATTTTTCTTTTTTGAACCTTTCGCAGAAATCTTGCCTCTCCACTGCTGGCAGCAGCCTCGCTCTTTTTTCAATTCCATCTTTCTAGTTCTGTTTATGAGGTGGTTTTTTTTTTT
>NW_017671302.1:64962-256107 GCF_001879085.1 Nicotiana attenuata | reverse complement strand
GGTTTTTTTTTTTTTTTTTTTTTTTGTAGTCTTTCTGACAAAATTCTACTTTCTTTTTATTCAAAATATGGAGCTTCGCGGTGGAAAATATCTACGTAAAAATTGCTTTGGATCGACAATATGCGGTAACACCACTACTCCAAAATAACAAGAAGTAATAACTCATGATAAAAATAACTATATTACTTTTGATACTTATTTATAGAAGTTTTAACTTAATTAGCAGTTGATACATACAAAGTAATGTATTAGACCTCAATTTTTCTTATCTTCTTACTTTTGTTTTCTTTGCTCAAATTTTCATTGCTCCGTCATTTTGCTGCTGCTTCAAGAAAAAATCTATCCGAAAAGAATAAATTGAATGTTCCAGAATAGTTATGAAATATATTAATGCACTAATTTTTCCAAACTAATATAGAATTAACAGTATTAGCTATTTGAACAGTTCAATGCACTCCTTGAATTTTCAGTTTTTCATAAAAAAATATGCAATTGACCTTCAAAATCATCTCAGATTTTTGCTAATTTGGATGTCGGTGTAGTTTAAGGGCAAACAAAACGTGAAGACACAAGTCTAAACTCTATTGACAGCCATTAAAAAATTTCAAAACTTTGAATTCGAAAATCCAATTTTGTGAAATTGTTATGTTTGGATTGGATATTGTTACAAATGTTGAGGATATCCTTTAGAGATTTATATCTTAATTTTGAGAGAATTTGATAAAGATTCGAGGTGGTTTTGGTTAGAATTTTAAATTGAAACTCGAAGAAGAACACAACAAATTATATATATATTTTGTATATCGAGTATAGTAACATCATACAACATATATACAACTGACATAATTATATACAAGTTGTATATAAATTGTAGTTTTCAACTGGATTCTGTACAAAAGTTATATTTAAATTGAGATAAATTGTAGATTTTGACCAAATTTGTATATATTTTATAAAAAACTATAGTTACTTTTTGTAAATAATTTTTTTTAAGATAAACCGAATAAATAAATTTAAAATTTTGAATATATACGTAAAAGTCCCAAAAACATTTTTCTCAAAACACATGATAATTTTTTTTAATTATTTGCTGCCAATTTGCGATGGAAATGCATGCAGTTGAAAGTTGTAGCAATTTTGATTGTTGATTAAAGTATTTACAGTTGAAAGTTACAGCCAATTACTTCCGGCTTATTTTGTCTTATTTATTTCAATTTAAATCAATCTTCTTTAACATGCTATATTTGTATAATTTTTTTTCCAATTCTTTTATTGCTTCTATAGATAATTTTCAAGCTAATTAGATTTCTAGCGGTTAGATCTATTAGCTTAATATTATATGTTTTTTGAAACATAATATTCATCATTATGATAGTATTGGTTTCATCTTATTTTTAGCGTTAAAGTGCAAAGAGAAATGTACAAATAGAAAATACTCTTATTGGCATATGGATAAGTTTGCAAAAATGCAAACTTCTCTTGTGTTTTTAGTTAGATTTATGCCTCATATATTGAGATTAAATATCTAATAACGTATTGATGGTTCTTGTTTATCGCAATTATCCCTCGATCTATTACGATAATTTACTAGAAGCATTCTCTCGAATTACGCTAGCTCACACTTTTTCACCGCCTACTATGATCACGTCAAAGCTTCGTTATCTCTAACCTCTCTTTTAAACCTGCCGTATTGATCTCTCATATACATTGGGAGTGACATTGTTCGACAACAACCTAAATATGCTCTCTTTCATAAGCAATACATAATAAATAGGCACAGTTAATTGATGGCCATTCAATCAACAACAATAAACATGTAGTTGAACAAGTAGGGATATTCAAAGACAAAATTATATTAAAACGCAATAACAATTCATCCTTTAAAAGGTTCCATCAACCCATGGATTAGAGAGTTTAGCTACTCATAATTGTATAAACAATCATAGTCATATTCAAAAGCATTAAACTACAGATTAAAGAAGAACGAAGATAAAAACTCTTGTGATTCGTGCTCGAGAGTGTTCCGTAGCCTTTTTTCCTCTCCAATAATGTCCAACCCTTCAAAAACTAACTTTAAGAGGTATTTATATGGTGGGGCCAAAGTCTACACATCTAAACATAATGAGGAAATAAAAGTATCTCGGATAAGAATCGTCGGTGCAGGGCATTGTCAGAGGCACCAATATTTCTCCGCGAGGCACCATCAGAGGTGACAACATTACCCTGCGAGACGCTATCAGAGGCGCCAATGACAATGCCTGGACAAAGTCTCGCATTGTCTAAGGACGTGACTTTTCATTACCTTGCACGTCTTCTTTTATTGCATCATTTTGTAGCTTTGAGGTACCATTTCGTGCAATTTTTCTCTGCTTCATGTCAAAGCATTCCTACACGTAAAATAAACTGTATTAAGCTCTAGCATCCAAACAACAAGCAAGTAGGGTAAATAACGTCAAAATATATAAAATTATAGAACAACATCAACACTCCACACTTAAATGTTGCTTGCCCTCGAGTCAACCAACTCAACACTTCCTCTTCAAGGACCCAACAAGCCACACATTCATAACACATTATACCTATTACCATGGTTGATAGCAACAATTGAGCTCTAACATATGTGGTCAGAATACGCTTCCCGTACTTATGCCTAATTTCAAAATATCCAACACAGGAACAACATGGTTATAAGGATCCTAGCCTCGAAAACTAACTCAATATGACAATGCACATGAGGCTTGAATATTTAATCTAACAGAGAAGTCTAATAATGTTACCTATCCTTGTGAAACCATGTACCCTCACATTAAAATAAAAGATTAAGCAGTCCACACATCCAAATCATATGATCGAATATATTTTAAGGATTCACACATATGAAGAAAAATCACTCACTCTCTCAAAGAAGTCACATGCACGCAAAAGGTACCATAGACTTACCCATTATGTAAACCTCTACTAATGTAGGCCCACTCAGTCCGAAATCAACTAGGACTTTACTATGGTTGTAATGTGGGCTAAGGGACGGGTATGATATATTTAGGATATAGTGGCTAACCCTTCTAAGCACTTTAACATATCACGTATTCAACTTTAAGCGCAAAATTTCTTTGATCCACTTCAATCATCATAAGATAACTCACCCCAGAATATTTTTCCTCTTCTTTACGCACTGCTTCAGATCACATCTACTAGCAAAATAAGAAACCTTTATTTATTTATTTTATTTATTTTCTTTTTTTTCCTTTTTTTTTCTTTTGTATTTTTGCCTTGCTGCTAGTGAATTTTTATTTAAAGCATAAGTGCACATTTCTTCATTTATTGGTTCCACTCAAAAGTTACCCTAAGTTTTCTCATTACTTCTTTCTAGCGCTCTCTTCTTTAAGAGGTCTAAGGATCAAAAAGATTCAAATAAGAATAAACGGGGATAGACTTGTAATGCGGTGCCAAAAGAAAGGCTTATAGGCTCAAAAGGGTAACTTGGGATGATTTTATTTGTGATAAGCAACAAAACTCACAAAGATCAAAGAAATCCTAACCTCACTTTTCAAACCGAGCAACACCTAAGATTTCGCTTCAATTCACATTCCAGGCAAGTACTAGACTTAAATGCAATAACATGGACTATATAAAGAACTCACTTCACACATGACACATGACTCACTAAGGACGGCCCCATCCCGACTCTCAGTCAAACAAGTATTCACAAATCCAAGAGATATATTAAGCATAAAATACAAAGTGAACACAAGTCAAGCAACCGAGACATAGGAGTCATATCACATGCTATTCATTTTTATCAAGGCATCATCATATATTTAAAGCTAAGGAACAGTGAAACACATGCCAGATCCTAAGTATGAAACCATCAAACAAGTCAAAAGGTGCGAATCACATCATTCATTCTCCTTTATTTCTTAAGTACTACTCTAAAAGAAAAACTACTACCCAGTTCAAGTTACATCCCATGAAAAAGAACCGGTGCACAAAGAAATACCACAGGGGATTATTACTACCTAAGGGAAATAAAAAGACACATTTTTGTATTTTCTCTTTTTTTATATTTTTTTAGACTTTAATCCCTCAATAAAATTTTTTAGGAGATCCATCGTCGGAAAAAGTCCAAATTTTTTTTTTGAAAAAAAGATTATCAATTAAACTAACACAACTAAAATGGCATAGAAAGTCACCCAGACAATCTTCTCACCCTACACTTAAAATTGTGCATTGTTCCCAATGCACAATATAAATAAGATGGTAAAAGAATCTCCCTAGTAGGCCAAACGCCGAAGCACTAGCAGCTCATGGGGTACTCAGACTTCTCTCCGGATATTTTTTTTTGCGGGCACCCCAGAATTAGCTCTAACCATCCGGCTTGCTGTTGCATCCTTCCAATGGCTTTGCATTCCATGCTTCTACAAAATAAAAGCGACACTATAGAAATAGTACAGTAAAAAATAATTAAAAAAACTAAAAAAAAAAAAAAGTACAGTTGGGTTGCCTCCCAACAAGCGCCTGATTTAATGTCGCGGCACGACGTGAACCACTTTATGCCTCCACCTCGAGTTTATGAATTGAACCCCAAGTTTTGATTCAAGCTTATGATTATGCTCCTGGGGCAGTACAAATTCTTGTGAGCCAAAAATTAAGTAAATTCTCATGCACCTTTTGGCTCTCGACTGAGGAGTGTCACTTTGCCTAGACGACCTTGAATATTTCAAAACATTCTAAATGGTCCGAACCCAATCCGAAATACACCCGAGCCCCTAGACCTTGTCCAATCATACCAACAAGTCCATATATACTAACCAGACCTATCCAAAGCCTTCAAACATATGCAATAACATCAGATCAACGAATCAAAGATCAAACACAATTCACATTCTCTTAAGTTCAAGAACTTTCAAACTTCAAACGAAGCATCCGATTCAAGCTTAACCAATCCGGATTATGTCCAAACTTTGCACACAAGTTCCTAATGATAAAAAACCTATTACAAATTCCGGAACAACAAACCGAGTCTGATATCCTCAAAGTCAACTCTCGATTAAACATATAAACTCTCCAAACCTTCAAATTGCCAACTTTCAGGAAATATAGCCAAAACATCCAAGGAACCTCCAAATCTAAATCTGGACATACAACTAAGTCCAAAATTATCATACGAACCTATTGGAACCATCAATCACCAATCTGCGGTCGTTTATATAAAATTTAAACCTTGGTCAACTCTTACGACTTAAGCCTCCAACAAAGGAACTAAGTATTCCAATTCACTCCAAAACCTCCCCGGAACCATACCAACCATTTCCGCAAGTTCCAAAGAAATGCACAAGTATATGAGAAACATTAAACGAAGAAACGAGGATCAAATACACAAAATAATCGACCGGACCATTACAAAAACATAATAGAAAATCAAAGTAGACCCACCTTTCCCCATAGTTTGAATTAGTGCTTTTTTCCGGTAGATTTAAAATGGAGCTTCACCATCTATTCTACACATGATTTATATAGATGTTTTAATTAACAACATAAAAAATATCACAATCCAAAATTTAATCAAGTTGTTATAACACCTAACCCAACCCATTGGGTAAGCCCACTAACATAAAATATATTCAATACTGAAGATCATCCATAAAATAAATAAGAATGCAGAAATTAACTCAACTAATTCCGCAAACTGGTGGTATAAGTCATGAACAACTACTACTTGAATTACAACGTTGACATGGGAAATATATCAACTTTTGAAAGTTACATAAACAAAAATTCAAGTGCTATACTATCATGAACAAGATGATAGTAGATGGCCGGCATGAACAAAGATGATAATAGATGGCTGGAACGCTATAGTCTTCAATGCTCGCCCTCGAACTTTGCAACTACTTAGCTCCAAATATCTGCATGCAAGGTGCAAAAGTGTAGTATGAGTAAAATCGACCCCATACTCAGTAAGTATCTTGATTAACCTCAGTGAAGCAGTGGTGTCACGACCCAGTTCCCATCATAGGACATGATGGCGCCCAACGCTACCATTAGTCAAGCCAATAGTGAACCACCAACACAATCACCCGTTCATAAAACTTTTGAAATCAAGAATTTCATTAATAAAGTGGAATTAAGTTTAGAAGCCATGTTGACATACTTCCATTCTTATTACGTCACGAAGTATGAACAAAACATGAAGCGTAATGATATAAATATTAGGTACAACCATGAACTTTTACTAAAAATTCCCAAAACCTGTCACAAGTACATGAGCCTCTAGTACAACAATAACAACAACAAACCTAGTATGATCCCAACAGATAGAGTCTGGGGAGGGTAGTATGTATGCAGACCTTACCCCTACCTAATGCAGGTAGAGAGGCTGTTTCCAATAGACTCTCGGCTCTGGAAGGGCAAGAAGAAGAAGAGGAAAGCAAGGAAGGAAGAAAGAAGGAAAAGAAAAGAAAAAAATGAGAGATAAAGAATAAGTAGTACCAAATAATAGCAACGGGGAATACATTACCTGAGGCGAACAAAACCACATAACGTAATAAAAATCTAAGAATATGAAGGGAAATGCATGCTACTAAGACTATCGGTGAATAACTAAAAACTACCCACTAACTTCTACCTTAATCCTCGACCTCCACACCCTCCTATCAAGGGTCATGTCCTCAGTGAGCTGAAGCAGCGCCATGCCCTGTCTAATCACCTATCCCTAGTACTTCTTAGGCCTACCTCGACCTCATCTCAAACTCTCCATGGCCAACCTCTCACACCTCCTGACAGGAGCATCAATGCTTCTTCTCTTAACATGTCTGAACCATCTCAGCCTCGACTCTCGCATCTTGTCCTCCACGGAGGCTACTCCCACTCTGTCCCGGATAGCTTCATTCTTAATCCTATCTCTCCTGGTACATCCACACATCCATCTCAACATTCTCATCTCTACTACTTTCATTTTCTACACGTGGGAGTTCTTGACCGGCCAACACTCAGCCCCATACAGCATAGCCGGTCGAACCACCACTCGATAAAACTTACCCTTAAGTCTTGGCGGCACATTCTTATCACATAAAACACCGGAAGCGAGCTTCCACTTCATCCATCCCGCTCAGATGAGATGTGCGACATCTTTGTCAATCTCCCCGTTACCCTGGATAATAGACCCGAGATACTTAAAACTCGCTCTCTTGGGGATAACTTGAGCATCAAGCTTAACCTCTACGTCTGCATCATGGGTTCCGTCACTGAATTTGCACTCTAAGTATTCTGTCTTGGTTCTACTCAGTTTGAAACCTTTAGACTCTAAGGTCTATCTCTAAACCTCCAACCTCGCATTAACTTCGCTTCGCGTCTCGTCAATCAACACTATATCATCGGCAAATAGCATGCACCAAGGAACCTCCCCTTGGATGTGTCGTGACAGTACATCCATCGCCAAGGAAAATAAAAATACATATCCTTAATCACCCTAATGTACGCTACCGGAACGTCCCTAACCTCCAAACACCTCCACAGGACCTCCCTCGGGACTTTATCGTACGCTTTCTCAAGGTCAATAAACACCATATGCAAATCTTTCTTCCTTTCCCTGTACATCTTCACTAATCTTCTTACCAGATGAATCGCTTCCGTAGTCTAACGCCCCGACATGAATCAAAAATGATTCTCGGAAATAGACACGCACCTCTTCACCCTGGCCTCCACCATTCTCTCCCAAACCTTCATAGTGTGACTCAATAACTGGATACCCCTATAATTGTTGCAATTTTGGATATCACCCTTGTTCTTGTAAAGCGGAACCATCATACTCCACCTCCATTCTTCGGGCATCTTCTTCGCCTTAAAGATAACATTCGCTCTTCCAGAATTCCACCGGGATTTCGTCTGGCCCCGTCACTCTGCCCCAGCACGTCTTACACATTGCCCCTTCCACCTTTTCTACCGTAATTTGCCGGCAGTACCCAAAATCCCGCTGACTCTCGGAGTGCTCCAAGTCACCCAACATAATGCGTCTATCCCCCTCCTCGTTCAACAGTTTATGGAAGTATGTCTGCTATCTTCTCCTAATAAGTGCCTCGTCCATCAACACTTTGCAATCCTCGTCCTTGATGCACTTTACCTGGTCTAAATCGCGGGCTTTCCTCTCCCTTACCTTGGCCGACCGGTACAACTTCTTGTCCCCGCCTGTGCCCTCGATCTCCTCGTACAGACGAGAAAACGCCGCATTCTTAGCCGTCGTAATTGCTAACTTCGCCTCTTTCTTTGCCTTTCTGTGACACTCCAGATAAGTCCTTTTTTCCTCCTCGTTTGTACTCTCCACTAGCTTCAAATAAGCAGCTTTCTTAGCTTCCAGTTTACCTTGAACCTCTCCATTCCACTACCAGTCCCCTTTATGACCCCAGGAGAGCCCTTCGTGACCCCTAAAACCTCTCTAGCAGCTACCCTATTGCAATTCGCAGACGTGAACCACATACTAGACGCGTCCCCCCTACTCATCCAAGCCCTCATAGCCAACAACTTCTCCCCTAACTCCTGAGCTTTGTCCTTGGTCAAGTTACCCCACTTGATCTTAGGTTGCCTGCACCCCGCCCTCTTCCTCCTACTCCTCTTGATCTCCAGGTCCATAACTAGGAGCCTATGTAGGGTCGTGAGGTGCTCACTTGGGATGACCTTGTAGTCAGTGCACAGACCCTTTTCACATTTCTTGCAGAGAAGATAATCAATCTGAGTCTTGCCCATTGAATTCCAGAAAGTGACCAGGTGCTCTTCCCTCTTCAAAAAAATTGAGTTAGCTATAACCAAATCAAAAGCTCTAGCAAACTCCAACAGTAAATCTGTGTCAACTAAAATACCTACCCCATTCTTACCCCCAGCGCTTCCTGAGTACCATAGTTTAAACCCGTCTACATCTCGTGCCCTAGTACCCTTCCATCTAGTCTCCTGAACATACGCTATGTTGATCTTCCTCTTCTGAAGAATCTTACCTAACTCTATAGACTTCTCCGTCAATGTCCCAATGTTCCAAGACCCAACTCTCAGCCTAGAGGCTTTCTTACCCCCCTTCCCACCCCTGGACCCCACCCCCAGCCCCACCTGAGGACATGACCTTACTCTCACATCGTTCACTATCGCCGCTATAAGCAAAAGGTATCAGGTAAACACTACCACTAAGATCAAGTAATGGGAATGAAGGACTACAAGCTACGAATCCGAGAGCTAAAAACAACTCAAAGGAGCTACTACGAGAACAGTAACACAAGCAAGCACTAGAACAATGAATCTACCACATCTAAGAAACTACCCCCATGCAAACATAGAATTAAAATGGATAGATGAAACCTTAAGCTTAAAACACTAGTAGAAAAGATAAATCAATCCAATTAAAATTTCCGGCAAGGCAACAGTAAATAGATGTGCGCAAATACAATTCAAGAAAGATGGAACTTGGATCACAGTCGGGGATGTCCGGACGCGCTTCCAAATCCGCTGAATGCGCAACCAAACCCTTTTCTCGGATATACAAAACCACTATGACTACTGTCTCGAATAAAATAGATAGAACAAAATAAACATAGGGGGATGGAGACTACGGGTGCTGTGGGTCGAGGCAAAGAAAGCAACTCACCACTAAGTCTCCAGCTAATGCGGCTATGCCCGCATGATGACCTGATGTACATGTCTCAGTAGCTGCACAATTAATGCAGAAGTGTAGTACGATTGTGTAAATCAACGCATACCCAATAAGTATCTAGTATAACATCGAATATATAGTGACAAAGGGTCGACATCGACACTTACTAGTGGTCCAATAACAAATTACGTAAAAGTAGACATGTACGAAATACAACAAATAGCAACGAAACAGATAAATATAATTAATATGATTCTCAAGTAAGAATAATTTTGAAATCATCAAAAACCATAAACTGCCTCGAAGGAGACAATGACAACCAATGTAAAATACAATGTCAAATCTCAAGTCAGGAAAACTCATATGTACGCTGACTCCCTATCAAATATTACACACGAGTCTGCTGAGGCGAACGACCCGATCCAATAAGAATAGTATTACAGAATATCGATGAGGTCGTACGGCCCGATCCACATATGTATATCATAATACTGAGGCAATTGGACCTATCCGATAATGATATTTCATAACACTGTCGAGGCAAACCGACCAATCCTACAGGAATAGAGAAACTCTCCTACCCGCGAAGATACATGCAAGTCAAGAAGACACGAAACTACCAATTATATAAATGCAACATGAGATATGAATACAAGAGAAAAAGTAATTGTTACCGACCATCATTAAAAGCAAAAATTCAAAGTAAATAGGCTCAGACAATACATAAATTCTAGCCTCAATCTCAGTTAGGAACTCAAGAAATCAAACAAGTAAGTTTAATTCAAGTCGTACAATTAAGGCATGGTGTAGGTCTAAACCTACCCGGACATAAATATAAATCTAGCTTACGTATGGACACTCCTCACCTCGTACGTACGTAGCACCCATAACACGTAGCACATAACAAATAAGATACCTACGAGGATAATTCCCTCTTACAAGATTAGGAAAGAGACCTTGCTTCCAAGTCCACTACTCGGCTCCCAAACCTCACTAATCACCTCAAATCGACGCCAAGCAACTCAAAACTTGTCAAAAGGACGTACAAACCAATCAATATATGCTAAAAAACTCAGAAGTCAACCATTAGAGTTGATTCTCAACCAAATTCGAAAAGTCAAAAAAAAGTCAACCCGGGGCCCACGTGCCCGGATTTCGGAACTTTTCGAAGAAAAACATTACCCATGGAATCAAGAACTCAAATATATAATTTATACCCAATTCCATAAATAATTTTGTGGTCAAATCCTATTTTTACCAAATTCTAGTTTTTTCAATAAAATCCCAATCTTCTACTAATTTCCATGTTAAGAATCCACACCTAATCCATGTATTTAACTCACATTAGGTAGAAATCACTTACCTAATACACTTGATAAAAATGATCCTTCAAAGAGCTCCCAAGTCGCCCTAGCCAAGAAAAAATAGGGTGAAATGAGCTTAAGTCCCATTTTAAAACTTATATACTGCCAGGTGTTGTCCATCACAATCGCGGAAAAACCCTCGTGATCGCGAAGGCCAAGTTGCCCTAGCCCATAAATCCTTCATCACATTCGCGAGGAGAATTGGCCCCCAACCCCTCACGTTCACGGCCACCCTGTCGTGTTCGTGAAGGCCAAATCCTTCTAGCCCCTCCTTCCTCTTCCTTCTTCGCGTTCGCGAAGGAAGCTCTGCGTTCGCGAAGAGGAACTTGTTCCTTCATCGCGTTCGTGAGACCTTCTTTGCGTTCACGAAGAGAAAATTCAAAGCACTGCCCCTCTAAAATCCTTCTTCGCAATCGCGAAGCACACTAGCACTAACAAAAATCTGCCAACTTCAACATTGGTCCAGGTGGTCCGAAAGTCACCTGAGCCACTTGAGACCCCGTCCAATTATACCAATTAATCCATAAACATAATACGTACCTACTAGAGATCTCAGAACACATAAAATAACATCGCAACCGAGAATCGCACCCCAAACCAAACTAATTAACTTTCAAACTTCAAAATTCGTCCAACTAACTCTGAACGTGATGAATCATACTTAGACAATTTGGAATGACACCAAATTTCACACACAAGTTCAATATGACAAAAAGAAACTACTCCAAGTTCGGAATGCCGAACGAGATCCGATAATACCAAAGTCCACCCTAAGTCAAACTTAGAAAACTCTAAAACCTTCAAAAAATTCAACTTCCAACAATAAGCGCCGAAACGGTCCCGGTCCACCTGAAACTCTATCTGAACATACGCCTAAGTCGAAAATCACCATATCAACCTATTGAAATATTCAAATCCCGATTTTGAGGTCGTTTACTTAAAGTGATGACTTAAGTTAAATATGGCCATATTAGGCCACTATTATAGAACTAAGTGTTCCGAGTTCAACCCGAACTCTTCCAAAACCAAATCAATCGCCCCCAAAAGTTATAAAATAGATAAAGAATATATGAAAAGTCTTAAATAGGGGAATGGGGCTCCACAATGCAAAACGACCATTCGAGTCGTTACATTCTCCACCTCTTAAACTAATGTTCATTCTAGAACGGGTTTAGAATCATACTTGAAGTGACAAATAAATGTGGATATCTTATCTGCATGTCCTCCTCGGTCTCCTAAGTTACCTCCTTGGCTAGTTGATCCCTCCATTAAACCTTCACCGTTGTAATCTCCTTGGACCTCAACTTGAGGACCTGCCCATCAACAATGGCAACTGGCTCCTCCTAGTAACTCAAGCTCTCATCCATCTGAACCGTGATATAATCCAACACATGGGACCTGTCGGCGTAGAACCTTTGGAGCATAGACATGTGAAATACCGGATGAACACCCGATAGGCTAGGAGGCAAAGAAAGACTGTATGCAACCTCACCTACTCTCTCCAAAACCTCTAATGGACAGATGAACCTTGAACTCAACTTGCCTCTCCTCCCAAATCTCATGACACCCTTGATCGGTGAGACTTTCAAAAGTACATTCTAATCCACCATAAATGGCAAATCTCGCACTTTCTGGACTATGCTATGCGAAGTCACTCCTGAATTAACTTTACCTTATCCAAGGCATCCTTTACCAAATCAATACCATATAACCTAGACTCGCCGAGCTCAAACCAACCGATGGGGGAATGACATCGTCGACCATACAAGGCCTCAAATGGAGCCATCTCGATGCTGGAATGATATCTGTTGTTATAAGAAAACTTGGCCAACAATAAGAATCAGTCCCATTGCCTGCCGAAGTCAATCGCACACGCTCTGGGCATATCCTTTAGTACCTGAACTATCCTCTCTGACTTCCTGTCGCTCTACGGATGAAAGGCCGTGCTGAGCTCTACTCGGGTACCCAACTCACTCTATACTTCTCTATAGAAATGCTAGGTGAACTGAGTTCCTCAATATAAAATAATGAAAAAAGGCACTCCATGCAACAGAACGATCTTCTGGGTATGAGTTTGGGCCAACCTCTACAAAATATGTAGTCATCACCGAAATAAAGTGCACGGACTTTGTCAGTCTATCGACAATGACCCAAAAAACATCAATTTTCCTCAGTGTCTGCGACAAACCAACCATGAAATACATAGTGATGTGCTCCAATTTTCACTCCGACATAACCATATGCTGAAGTAAGCCACCTGGCCTCTGGTGCTCGTACTTAACCTGCTGGTAATTCAAACACCTTGACACATACTAAACTATGTCCTTCTTCATCCTCCGCCATCAGTAATGCTGCCTTAGGTCACGATACATCTTTGTGGCACCTAGATGAACAGAATAATATAAACTATGTGCCTCCTCTAGAATCGACTCCTTCAGGCCATCATCATAGGAACACATAAGCGACCCTGGTGTCGCAGAACACCATCATCTCCTATAGTCGCCTCCAGGCCTTAACCTCGTAGTACTGTCTCTCTAAGAACCAACAAGTGTGGACCATCGTACTGATGAGCCTCAATTCGCTCCACAACACATGCAAGAACTCGACTGGGCTCTGAAATATCAAACCATTAGCTAAGAATTGAATGTCCAAAGCCAATGGCCTCTCCTACGCTGGAATGAATGCCAGACTACCTATACTCTTGGTCTTTCTGCTCAAGGCATCTGCGACCATATTCGCCTTGCCCGGCTGATAAAGAATGGTGATATCATAATCCTTCAGTAATCGAAGCCACCTATGATGCCTCAGATTAAGATTGTTCTAGTTAAATAGATGCTGCAAACTAATCTGTGTAAAACTCACACGATGCTCCACAAAGATAATGGCTACAGATCTTGAGAGCATGAACCATCACAACTAACTCCAAATCATGCACAAGGTAATTCTTCTCGTGGGGCTTCAACTGACGTGAAGCGTATGCAATAACTCGCCCCTCCTGCATCAATACACAACCCAACCCAATGCGTGAAGTATCACAATACACAGTGTACATGCGTGAACCGGAAGGCAAAACCAACAGTGGTGCTGTAGTCAATACGGTCTTGAGCTTCTGAAATCTAGCCTTGCAATCATCAGGCCATCTAAACTGAATACCCTTCTGGGACAATCTAGTCAAAGGAGCTGCAATAGATGAGAAGCCCTCCACAAACCGATGATAATAACCTGATATCCCCAAGAAACTTCTGATCTCGTCGTTGTGGTAGGATGAGGCCAAATTTGGACTGCCTTGATATTCTTGGTATCCATCTTAATACCCTCACCTGACACAACATGTCCGAAGAAAGCCACAGAATCTAACTAGAACTTGTACTTGGATAACTTAACGTATAGTTTTTGTTCCCTCATGGTCTGAAGCACTATCCTCAAATGCTGCTACTGCTCCTCCATGCTAGCGGGTTGATCAATATGTTATCAATGAAGACAATCACAAATGAGTCAAGATATGTCCTGAATATCTGATTCATCAAATCCATAAATGCTGCCAGAGCATTAGTTAAGACAAAGGACATCGCTAGAAACTCGTAGTGCCCATATCTAGTTCGGAATGTCATCTTCGAAGCATCAAAAGCACGGATCCTTAGTTTATGATACCCGGATCTCAAGTCGATCTTCGAGAACACATTAGCACCGGAAGCTGATCAAATAACTCATCAATGCATGCAACATATACTTTTTCTTGATGGTGACCTTATTCAGCAGGCGTTAATTAATGCACATCCGCATACTCCCATACTTCTTCTTCTTCACAAATAATATTGTTGCGCCCCAAGGAAACACACTCGGCCTATTGAATCCCTTCTTTAGTAACTCCTGGAGCTGCTCCTTCAGTTCTCTTAAATCTACGGGAGCCATACGATACGATCGAAAAAAGATAGGATGGGTGCCTATGCCAATCAATGCCGAAACCGATATCACGATCAGGTGGCATGCCCGGTAAATTAGCAGGAAATACATCTAAAAACTCCTGCACCACAGGAACTGAATCTATCGCGGGAGTCTCCACGACTGTATCTCGAACAAAGGCTAGATAGGCCAAATAACCCTTCTCGACCATATGTCTAGACTTTAAGAAAGAAATAACCCGACTAGATGTACTAATAGATGAACCTCTCCACTTCATCCTAGGCAACTCTGGCATCGCCAAGGTAACATTCTCGGCATGGAAATCAAGAACGGTATGGTTGGGAGATAACCAATCCATGCCCAAGATAACCTCAAAGTCAATCATATCGAGCAATAGAAGATCCGCTCAAGTCTCATACCCACAGAAGTCACTACACAGGACCGGTAAACCCGATCAACAACAACAAACTTACCGACTGGTGTGGACACATATTTAGGAACACACAAGGACTCACGAGATATATCCAGGTACGGAGCAAAGGGAGAAGAGATAAAAGAATAGGTAGACCTTGGATCAAATTGTACCGAAGCGTCTCTATGGTAGACAAAAAAATAATACCTGTGATCACGACGTGGGAGACTACTACCTCTAGTCTATCTAGGAAGGCATAGAATCTAGCATGAGCACCACCTGACTAGTTTCCACCTCTAGGGGGATCCCTACCCACCTGCCCTCCGCCTCTTGCCGACTGAAGAGGCTATGTGACAGCTGGTGCAGTAATCATTGGCTGATGGTCCTACTGCACTACCTTGCCATGAAGTCTAGGACAAAACCTCTTATGGACAAAACTCCCCACACCCGAAACACCCTCTCTTAGTGGGAAACTAATGACTCTGGAACTAACCCTAATAATTTGGATACCCACTAGAGGAACCCTGAATAGCTAGTGGATGGTAGGTGCTCTCTAGAATGGCATTGAAGTAAGGCCACGCTGGAGCACCCTGAATAGGCTGTGGTGCTGAATACATGGGCCTGCTAGGATGGCCCCTCATGAACTGACATCAGCCCCCCATATGGGGCTCCACTGAATCCACCAGAATGCTAAGGCCCCTTATCCCTCAATGTGAACATCTGCTCTGGTTGCATATGCACTCGATCCTCCGAGCTATCTCCACAACCTAGAAGTATAGAGTCCCCTTGGGTCATAGAAACCCGAATCGCACAGTGCAAGCCTACAATAAACCTCCACACCCTCTCTGAATCTATGGGAAGTATGATAGTTGCATGACAAAACAACTCAGTGAATCTCACCTCATAGTCGGTCACTGACATCTTATCCTGCTGGAGCCGCTCGAACTGACCCCGTAACTCCTCCCTTTGTGAAGCTAGAATATAATTCTCCAATAAGAGGTGTATGAACTGACCCCAAGTCAATAGAGGTGAACATGCTGGCCAACTTAGGAGATAAGACAACCACCATCTACGAGCCTTCCCCTCTAGTTGAAATATGGTGAAGTTCACCCTGTTGGACTTTACTGGACCCAAATTATGACGCCTCTCCCTGAAACAGTCAATGAAATCTTGTGGTTCCTCTAAGTACTCACTGATAAAGCAGGGAGAATGAAGCCTAGTAAATTTGTGCAGCCTCTTTTGTTGCTCAATGGTCCCGGTCGATTGGGTCTCTGCTCTAGCAGCTGCAAGTGGCTGATCCCCACCCACAAGTAGTGCACTCGGGGTGAGATAAATTAGCATCAACATGCCCTAGCGCATGAGCAATAGGGGTATTTACTCCTCTTCCCGCCTGAGATGTGGCCGTGTCCGCTGGAAATAGTCCGGTATGAGTTATAGAGTCCATAAATCATAACATACGACCCATGACCTCCTGAAGCCTGGTGTGGTCATAAAATCTGCTGGGGCTTGTTAGACTGGAGGTACCTCATCCTGTTCCTCAATGACAGGATCCTCCACTCGATCCACTAGAGGTACCACTAGGGAAAGTCTAGTATGCCCTCGTCCTTTAACAGGAGCTCTAGCCCTCTCCCGGCCTCTACCTCTACCTTTGACGATTGGGGGAGTAGCCCCCCTGTCTTCGGGTGATGCCTTCGTGTACGTTCTCACCATATGTAAGAGAATAAGAGAAAGATTTAGACTTAGCACAACATCGACTGCACAATAGGAGATGAAGAAAGAGAAGTTTCCTAAAAGCCTATAGCTTCTCGAAGATAAGTACAGACTTCTATACAAAAGATTTAGACTTAGCACAACATCGACTGCACAATAGGAGATGAAGAAAGAGAAGTTTCCTAAAAGCCTATAGCTTCTCGAAGATAAGTACAGACTTCTATACACCTATCAACAAGAATCTACTAGGTCTGCTCATGACTCGTGAAACCTATGTGAACCTAGTGCTCTTATACCAAACTATCATGACCCAATTTCCACCATAGGCCGTGATGGCGCCCAACGCTACTATTAGAGAAGCCAACAGTAAACCACCAACACAATCATCCGTTTATAATACTTTTAAAATCAAGAATTTCATTAATAAAGCAGAATTAAATTTAGAAACCATGGTGACATACTTTCACTCTTATTACGTCATGAAGAATGAACAAAACATAAAGCATAATGATATATATATTAGGTACTACCATGAACATCTACCATAAATCCCCAAAATCCGGTGTCACAAGTTTATGAACATCAAGTAGGATATACAAAACCATAATAACTACTGTATAGAATAAAAATAGACAGAATAAAATAAACATAGGGGGAAGGAGACTCCGGGTGCTGCGGGTCAAAGCATGGAAAGCAGCTCACCACTAAGTCTCCAGCTATTGCGGCTACGCGCTCAAGTGACCACATGTTGTACCTGTCTCAGTACCTGCACAATTAATGCAGAAGTGTAGTATGAGTACGTAAATCAACGCGTACCCAGTAAGTATCTAGTCTAACCTCGAAGAAGTAGTGACAAGGGTTTATATCGACACTTACTAGTGGTCCAATAAAAAGTACGTAAGAGTAGACAGGTATGAAGCACAATAAGTAGCAACGAAATAGATATATATAGATAATATGATTCTCAAGTAAGAGTATTTTGAAATCATCAAATACCATAAACTGCCTCAAAGGAGACTAACAAGAGTCAATGATAAAAATAATTCAACTTCTATACGAAATCTCAAGGATTGGTGGTACAAGTCATGAGCCACTAAGACTTATATTTACAAAGTTGGTACGAAACAAATACAACATCTATTTGGAATGTACATAAACATAATTCAAATCTAACACTACCAAGGACAAGTGGTAGTTATATCTGGAAGGCAGGTATATCTTCGGTGCCAGCTTCCGTCATCCATAGCATCTCAGCTCCAAGATCTGCACACACAATGCAGAAGTGTAGTATGAGCACAACTGACCCCATGTACTCAGCAAGTATTATAACTAACCTCAGCGAGGTAACGGAAGCAAGAATTATAAATGATACTCTCCAATCACCTGTACAAGTTCATAAAATTCCAATAAGTATAGAACATAAATTATGATCAAATCATGAAATCACAGATAAAAACCACCTTGGTCCGCACGATTTTCTTAACATACTCTGCTTCGTCAATGATCCAGCATATATGGAAGATATGCAAATAAGTCAAGTAAACAACCAAGGATATTGCAAGTAAAGATTAAATGCAATAACCAAATATTGATCCATTGCGGCGTGCTACCCGATCCAAATAGAAATCACATCACGACTCTCAAGCCCACATCAGAATCTCAGTAACCGAACCAAACCAATAACCAGCTCTTCAAAGCTCACATCAACCGAAAACCCGTCGGTTTCTCATATTCCGCGTGTATACCATCAAGATAGAAACATGAGAGGGTGACCCTGAAGGGATGGATTCATATCCAAACGCTGCATGTACAACTCATATGTTAATAATATCAACCATACGGACAACTCACGTGCTGCACGGACAACTCACATGCCAATAATATCAATATCTGGATCCGCACGGACAACTCATGTGCTTATTATATCAGTCACACGGATAACTCACATGCCAATATCACAATCTACCGGTGTGGTCACAGGCTCAATATCAGAATCTGCCCGGCGTAGTCCGGGGCTACCAGTCTAATCCATATCATACATATAACAGATATGCAAGAATACATGTACATGATCATAGAAGATCAAATTTCAAACTTCTGGACTAGTATAAGTGACATGCTAAGGTATATGAATGTGAAAGTGTGATATCAGCGAAAATCAGGTAAATATATCCTCGTTGAACAATCGAGCTACCTCCTCCCTCTGCTGTCTGCACTCTTCGGTCCTATGGCCATGTGTGCCATGATACTTACACATCAAGTTTGGGTTTCTTTGACAAGGGTCGGTTTGTATAGTCTGGGCCACCTGGTATCTTTGATCCCTGCGATAGCCGATACAATCCCCGGTGCATCGACACTGAAATTATACTCCGATAACCAAGGTGCTTCCATTCGGCGGCGTATAAGCACTCATCTTCTCGCATATACGCCGCAACACATGAAATTCACATAGCACATATTCCGAGGGTTTCTAATTCCCTCAAATCAAGGTTAAACTCAACACTTACCTTACTCCGCAGTCAACTCAAAGCTCTACCAGGGCCTTTCCCTTAGAATCAACCTCAAAACCGTTCATATCTAACAACAATTGACTCAATAATATCAAGTATTGCTAAAGGAATCAATTACAATGCATAAATTTAGAATTCCCACACTTTTCCCCAAAAAGTCAAAAATCGACCCCGATACCGCTTGGTCCACTCCCGAAATTCGGACCAAAACTGGATTACCCATTCACCCCCGAGCCCGGTTATGTAGTTTTTTTCTGGATCCAACCTCAATTTGAGGTCTAAATTCCACTTATACAAAAATCCTTGATTCCATCCAAACCCCCAATTTCTACCATGCAAATCCTAGATTTTAGGTTAAAATCTTGTGAAATGTAATGGAAGATTGAAAGAAAAGAGGTTAAAATCACTTACCAATGAATTGGGGAAGAAAGGTTCTTGAAAAAATTGCCTCTAGGGTTCTAGGTTTGAAAATTTAAAGAATGAGAGAAAAATCCTGTCAAGTTCAGATTTTGATCAAGTGCAGGTGTCGCAATTGCGACCTGGGGTTCGCAAATTGCGAACCATGCAAATGCGAGAAATTCTTCGCAATTGCGAAGTCTCAACATTCCTGCTGCCTTCGCAAATGGAACAAAATGTTTGCAAATGCAAACCTGAGGGGATCACAATTGCGACCCCAGCTCTCGCAAATGCGAAAAATCCACCGCCAGCCCTTGCTCGCAAATGAGAAGTATTCTTCGCAAATTCGAGGCTCGCATTTGCGAGCCAGACCTCGCAAATGCGAGAGCTGCATACAACAGCAGTAGGCACTCATGCACCAACTATGATCCTAAGTCCAAATTCACTCTGTAGCCTATCCGAAACTCACCCGAGCCCTTAGGACTCAAAACCAAACATGCACACAAGTCGAACAACATAATACGAACTTGCTCGCGCGATCAAATTGCCAAAAGAACACCTAGAACTATGAATCGATCCCCAAATCAAATGAAATTTTCAAGAAAACTTATGAACTTCTATTTTAACAACCGGACGTCCGAATCACGTCAAACCAACTTCGTTTCTCTCCAAATTTGACAGACAAGTCATAAATACAGTAATGGAACTATACCGGATTCCGGAACAAAAATACGGACCCAGCATCAACAAAGTCAAGCAACGGTCAAACCTTTAAAGTCATTAAGCCTTTAAATATTCAAATTTCGACAAAGGCGATAACTCGAGCCAAGGACCTCCAAATTCGATTTCGGGCATACGCCCAAGTGCCAAATCACGACACGGACCCATCAGGACCGTAAAAACACAAATCTAGGTCCATTTGCTCAAAATATTGACCAAAGTCAACTCAAATAGATTTTTAAGGAAAAATTTCATATTTTATCAATTTTTAACATTAAAGCCTCCTGGAAAAATACCCGGACTGTGCATGAAAATTGAGGAAGGCTAAAATGAGGTATTTAAGGTTTTGAAACAAAAAATTAGGGTTTAAAACTCTAGATGACCTATCGGGTCATCACATTCTCCACCTCTAAAGCAACCTTTCGTCCTCGTTTGAACATAGAAAAATACCTGGACTAATGAAAAGGTGTGGATATCTACTCTGCATGTCGAACTCGGACTCCCAAGTAGCTGCCTCGACCGACTGGCCTCTCCACTACACTCGAACTAAAGGATAACTCTTTGATCTCAACTGTCGAACCTGCGGGCTAGAATAGCCAGCGGCTCCTTCTCAAAAGTCAAATCCTTGTCCAACGGGACCGAGCTGAAATCTAACACATGGGAAGGATCACCGTGATACTTCCGGAGCATGGAAATATGGAACACCAGATGTACTGCCGATAAACTAGGTGGGAATGCGAGCTTGTAAGCCACCTCACCCATTCTCTGAAGAATCTCAAATGGTGCAATATACCTAGGCCTCTACTTGCCCTTCTTTCCGAACCTCATCACACCCTTAATGGGTGACACCCGGAGCAATACCCTTTTACCGACCATGAATGCAACATCACCGAACTCTTTGGTTGGCATATCTCTTCTGCTTGGACTGAGCTGTGCGAAGCCGATCCTGAATAATCTTGACCTTATCCAAGGCATCCTGTACCAAATCTCTACCCAACAATCGAGCCTCCCCTGACTCGAACCATCCAACTGGCGATCGACACTGCCTCCCATATAATGCCTTTATGGGGAGCCATCTGAATGCTCGATTGGTAGCTGTTGTTGTAGGCAAACTCTACAAGTAGCAAGAATTGATCCCAAGAACCTCCAAAGTCTATAACACAAGCACGGAGAATATCTTTCTAATATATGGATTGTATGCTCGGACTGTCCGTCCGTTTGAGGATGAAATGCTATGCTCAACTCAACCTGAGTGCCCAACTCACACTATACTGACCTCCAGAAGTGCAAGGTGAACTGCATACCTCGATGAGAAATGATAGACACAGACACACCATCAAGACAGACGTTCTCGCGGATATAAATCTCAGATAACCGCTCTGAAGAATAGGTAACTGCTACATGAATGAAGTGCGCCAATTTCGTCAGCTTATCCACAATGACCCATACCGCATTGAACTTTCTCTGAGTCCGTGGGAGTCCAACAACAAAATCCATAGTGATATACTCCCACTTCCTCTCAGGAATCTCTAACATCTGAAGCAAACCACTAGGTCTCTGATTCTCATACTTTACTTGCTGACAATTTTGACATCGAGCTACATATGCAACTATATCCTTCTTCATCCTCGTCCACCAATAATGCTTCGGTAAGTCCAGATACATCTTGGCGGCACCCGGGTGAATAGAATACTGGTAACTGTGGGCCTCTTCAAAAATCAACTCATGAAGTCCATCTACATTAGGCATACAAACACGACCCTGCATCCTTAAAACTCCATCATCTCCAAAAGTAACCTGCTTGGCACCACCGTGCTGCACTATGTCCCTAAGGACAAGCAAATAAGGGTCATCGTACTGCCGCTCCCTAATGCATTCAAACAAGGAAGACTGGGAGATTGTACAAGCTAGAACACGACTGGACTCTAAAATATCCAACCTCACGAACGGATTGGCCAAAGCTTGAACATCTGATGCAAGCGGTCTCTCACTGACTTGAATGTACGCAAGGCTGCCCATACTCACTGCCTTTCTACTCAAGGCATCGTCCACCACATTGGCCTTACCGGGATGATATAAGATGGTGATATCATAGTCTTTCAATAGCTCCAACCACCTCCTCTGCCTCAAATTGAGATCTTTTTGTTTGAACAAATACTGCACGCTCCGATGATCCGTGAATACCTCACATGACACGCCGTAAAGATAGTGCCTCCAAATCTTCAGCGCATGAACAACGGCTGCCAACTCTAAGTCATGAACAGGGTAATTCTTCTCATGAACCTTCAGCTGCCGCGAAACATATGCAATACCCTGCCATCCTGCATCAATACAACACCAAGTCCAATACGAGATGCATCACAATATACCGTGTAAGATCCTAAACCCGTGGGCAACACCAACACTAGTGCCGTAGTCAAAGTACTCTTGAGCTTCTGAAAGCTCACCTCACACTTGTCTAACCATCTGAACGGGGCACCCTTCTAGGTCAACATGGTCAATGGGGTTTCTTAGATGAAAACCCCTCCACAAACCGACGGTAATAACCTACCAAACCCAAGAAACTCCTGATCTCCGTAGCTGAAGTGGGTCTAGGCCAGTTCTGAACTACCTCAATCTTCTTAGGATCCACCTGAATGCCTATGCCGATACTACGTGCCCCAAGAAAGCGACCGAGTCCAACCAAAACTCACATTTTGAAAACTTAGCATATAACTGGCTGTCTCTTAGAGCCTGAGGCACGATCCAAAGATGCTGCTCATGCTCTCCTCGACTGCGGAATTAGATCAAGATATCATCAATAAACACAATCATAAAGGAATCCAAATAGGGATTGAACACCTGGTTCATCAAATCCATAATTGCTGCTGGGGCATTTGTCAGCCCAAATGACATCACTAGAAACTCATAATGCCCATACCGAGTCCGAAAAGCTGTCTTAGGGACATCAGATGCCCTAATCCTCGACCGATGGTAGCCAGACGTCAAATCAATATTTGAAAACACATTGGAACCCTGAAGCTGATCAAATAAGTCATCAATCCTCGGTAATGGATACTTGTTCTTAATGGTGACTTTGTTCAGCTACCGATAATCTATGAACATCCTCATTAATCCATCCTTCTTCTTCACGAACAACACAGGCGCACCCCAGGGCGAGACACTAGGTCTAATAAAGCCCTTATCAAGTAAATCTTGCAACTGCTCTTTTAATTCTTTCAACTCTGGCGGGGCCATACTGTACGGCGAAATAGAAATGGGTTGAGTGCCCGAAGCCAAATCAATACTGAAGTCAATATCTCTGTCGGGTGGCATCCCTGGCAGATCAGCAGGAAATACCTATGGAAACTCACGGACAACTGGTACTGAATCCATGGAAGGAACCTTCGTACAAGAGTCAGGACACAAGCCAAATAAGCACACCCCTTCTCGACCATATTCCGAGCCTTCACATAAGAGATAACCATGTTGGTAGAATGGCCATGAGTCCCTCTCCACTCTAATCGAGGCAACCTCGGCGAGGCTAAGGTCACTGTCTTGGCATGACAATCCAATATAGCATGATAAGGTGACAACCAATCCAGACCCAAGATAACATCAAAGTCTACCATATTGAGAAGTAGGAGATCTACGCTAGTCTCAAGACTCCCAATGGTAACCACACACGAACGATAAACACGATCTACAATAATAGAATCTCCCATAGGTGTGGACACATACACAGGATCACTCAAAGAATCACGAGGCACAACTTGATACGAAGCAAAATAGGACGACACTTAGGAATAAGTAGAGCCCGGATCAAACAGAACTGAAGCATCTCTATGGAAAACTGAAACAGTACCTGTGATATCAGCGTTATATGACTCTGCCTCAGGCCTGGCTGGGAAAGCATAACATTGGGGCTGGCCCCACCACTCTGAACTACATCTCTAGGATGGCCTCTAGCTGGGTGCCCTCCACCTCTAGCGGCCTGACCTCCACCTCTAGCAGCCTAACCTCCACCTCTAACGGCTTGACCTCTACCTCGGGCTGCCTGACTCCTGTCTTTAGCTGGCTGAGCGGGCGGTGGTGCAACCGGTGCCAGAATAATGGCACGAGAACTTTGCTGTTGCGTGCCGCCCAATAATCTTGAACAGGTCCTCCTTATATGCCCCAAACAACCACACTCAAAACATCCATTCTGGTGCTGTGGTTGCTGGAACTGAGACTGACCTGAACGAGCCGGATAACTATGGTGATAACTTTGAATCGGAGGCTCACTGATAGGAGGTGATGGTGCTCTGTAGGCTAGTTGCCCAGAATAAGGCACACAAGGACCACGACCCCTTGAAGCACTGTGGGATGCCTGTAGCGCTAATTGAAATGGCCTTGAAGGATGGCCCCTACCTAAAGTACCGGAATGATGAGGCACCACTAAAACCATCGGAATGACGAGGCCTCTTATCTGAACCCAACCCTCTCTCCTGTGCAAGAACCATCTCGACACGCTTGGCGACATTAGCAGCCTTCTGAAAAGAAATCTCACTCCCGGTGTCGTTGGCCATTTACAGCTTGATAGGATGAGCGAGCGCCTCAATAAACCTTCTCACTCTCTCTCTCTCTCTTGGTAGGAAGCAGAAGATTAGCATGATGGGCCAGATCCACAAAACGGGTCTCATACTGAGTGACTGACATATGCTCTGCTGGAGATAAGGCTGTATTGTGGTCCGGTCCTGGGCCTAAATGGGCTAAACGGGCCGGGCCAAACGATCTCTGGCTCTGGCGGGCCGGGCTCAAGCGGTCCCGGGCCAAACGGTCTCGGGCTTAACGGTCCTAGAGGGTGGAACCGGACCACTGTGGTCCTAAGCCCACATGGTCCTGGGCTAAATGGGCTGGGCCCACGGGCCTAAACGGGCCTAAGTGTTCCGGGCTATTTTTTTTTTGAATTTTTTTTATCTAAGGCAATTTCTTGTAAATTATATTATATAATTGTGACTTAAATCTTCTAATTCAAATTTAAACACAAAAAAATTGTAAAGAAATATTCAAGGGAATGCCTTATAATTTTTATTATTACGACATTAACAAAAAAATGGCAATATCTTTCTTAGTCTTCCTCCCCCTAATGGAATGAGCAAACAAGGTGCTAATACCACCATTAAAAGAAAAAAAACTAATGAAGATGTGCCAAAATACAAGTTACATATTAGTCTACATATTATCTCTAACAAATTTCATAAATCCTTCAAGGTTCGGAGGAATTTCCGTTGGTGGTGGCGGAAAAGAAGCTTGTTCATCACCGCTTCCGGGTGAAACAACATCCTCTGCAAGTTCCGCTAGAATTTCTTCATAAGCTTCGTCTATCTCCGGTTGTGATTCAGCAAGTCCAAAATTTCTTCTTTTCGAATGGATCCAATCTCTGAAGAGTACTGATTTTTCCAAGCTTTCCCTCATAGACGCTCTATGATCACCGATTTGAAGTCTCGCTTGATTGAAAGCGCTCTCCGATGCCACTGTTGAAGCTTGAATACTTAAAATATCTCGAGCCATCCTTGAAAGAACTGGATAGTGTTTTTCTTTGTCCTTCCACCATTCCAAAACATCAAAGGAGCCGTCGGGAGACTCTGATTCAAGTCCCTGCGACAAATAAACTCGAAGCTCATTTAGTTGTGAACTATCACCAATATTATCACCTTGAGAAATCCTGAACTCCGTCCAAGAACTAAGTGCTTTTAGGCCCGTAGTTCTTTTAGATGATTGTGAACTAGACGAAGTAGGAGTTTGAATATTTGGTCTAGCATTATCTAAGGCAAGTTGATAAGCATTATAAATTTTTTGAGCATTTATTTTAATTGAGGCTTTTGCATATGCAAGTGTAGAAAATTCCTCATCTGAAAGTGATAAAGCCTTATAAATATTTGTATACCAAAAGTGAGGACCTCCTAATTTCGTGGTAGGATTTAACATGGCAGCAATACCAATAAGAGGGGGATAGGGAAAAATATTTTTTAAACTTATCTTTCATAGATTCAATAGCAAGTTGATAAATTACCCCACCCTCTAAAAAATGAGTAAACAAATCTGCAAGTGCTGCAGTATAAACTAAACAGTTAGAAATAGTAGGATAATATTGCCCAGATAATTCACTTGTAGCAACATGAAATTGTTCTAAAAAATCTACAAGAATTTTAACACTAGTCCAATCCTGATTTGTAAGATGCTCATCATCATCATCACCACCAACACGAGCATTAAACGTTGCGTTTATTGGGTTTCTATATTCATATGCAACAACTAAACTTTCATACATGTAATTCCATCTAGTCGGACAAGCTTTAGGAACCTTTCTTTCTCTAAGGCCAAATTCATCATTTTTTTGAAATATTCTCTAAGTCTACTTCTACGGTTTGAATAAAAAAGCCAATTAAGAGCCAGTTTAACCTTTTCAATTTCCACATTTAAAATTTTCATACCATCACCGACGATTAAATGGTAAATATGACAAATACATCTAACATGAAAAATATTACTAAATGCAGGATTTAGTGTAGTTGTAAGCAAGCCTATAGCATTAGTGTTACTAGAAGCATTATCCATTGAAACTGGCATTATTTTATCTGTAATGCAAAAATATCTACAAATATCTGCAACTGTGTTAGCAATAAACTTACCTGTGTGACGTGAATTAATTATTCTATAAGAAATAATGCGCTTTTGCATTTTCCATTCCTCATCAATCCAATGAGTGGTTACAGTAAGATAATCACAGTCATTACCACTTCTACCAATATCAGTAGTAATAGCAATGCGACAATCTATATGAGTAAATAAATAGCGCAAATATTATTCATATTCATGTTTATATTTATAAATCTCGCTCTTTACGGTTGCGCGAGGCCATCCTTTATAAGTAGGATTAAAAACTTTTCTAATATAATGCACAAAGTGAGGGTTAGAAGGAAACTATAGGGTAAGCACATAACAGTAACCATTTTTCCCAATTCTTTACGATCTTTATTTGGATCGTAATATAAAATGCCACCGGTAACAGTGTTAATTCCCAGTTGAACTATATTTGACCCGGTACTAGGGTTAACCTGAGTACCTACACTTGTCCCCTCTTGCGCAGCTTTCATTCGTAAAAATCTAGCTTTATCTTTAGGGTGTGTCTTTATGTGTCTACTCAAAGTACCCGTACCCCTACGGTCTCCAGTAAATTTATGAGCCATCAAAGTCCCACAAGTTTTACACTTAGCCTTATTTTGATTTCTTAGTTGAGTAAAAAAGTGCCAAACAAGAGATGTTTCTTGCCATTTAGATGGTTGTCTATTAAAAGTAGGGGTTACTACAAGAGGGTCAGGCGGGGCATCATTTGGATTATTATCAGTTGGGTTCAACATGACTAGTAGGTGTATCATCTAAATCCGGTTGTGTTTCATCCAAATCATTATTTTCCTCATCATTTTCATCGATAGTTGTATTATTATAAAGAGCATTCATATATTCATTATTTAATTGTTGACCTGGTGCAATATCATGGTAAAATTGACTATCGGTAAATTGAAAACAAGGGTTATCACTATCAAGAATAATAGGTGGAGGAGGACAGGTAACAAGTCTGGGTCGGGTAGCCGGGGGAGGAGTAGTAGCTTGGCCACTAGATTCACCAATTTTAGATTTTCCCTTACCACCAAACATTTTTTTCAAAGAAAAGGCCATATTAATTATAATTATACAAACTAAAATAAACAAAACTATAATATTAAAACTTAAGAGTTGGAATGAGTTTACCGAATTGACGAACAACTTCTTGAAAATTGTATATTGTTGAAGACTTGAAGACTTGAATACTTCAATTCACCAACTTCACAGTTTTTCACAAATTGCAATAATAAAGTAAGCAATTATAGAAGAAAATTAGAGAGAGATTGATGATTTTGTGAGTAAAAATGAAAGAATGAGGGGGTATTTATAGTTGAGAATAGGGGGAAAGTATAATTATAAAAAGTTTGGGGTTAAAACAAAGTTTGGGGGCCAAATGGCTATTTTTTAAAAAGCCAAACGGCTAAATTGGCAGGCCAACGACTAGTTTTTAAACTTCCAACCGTTGGCCAATTTTAAAAAAATATTTTTTTTTTGAAAAATAGTCGTTGGCCCGTTAGGCCCGGTTGAACCGGCCCAGGCCCACCAGCCGGTCCCGGGCTAAACGGTTCCGGGCTCGCGGTCTCAACATGGAGGACCGACCCACAGTTGGCTCCTAGGATCGCTTGGGACTGGACCGTTTGGACCGGCTCGTTTAGCCCGTTTAGCCTGTGGTCTCGCGGTCCCGGGCCGGGCCCGGACCACAATACAGCCTTACTGGAGACACTCAAACTGCCTGCGGTAATCTTCTCTCAGTGTGATAGGAAGGAACTTCTCATGAAATAGCTGAGAGAATTGGTCCCAAGTAAGAGCAGGCGACCCAGCTGGTCTAGTAGATACATAATCCTTCTACCATCTCTTGGCGGAGCCCGTCATTTGAAACACAGCAAAATCGACCCCATTGGTCTCAATTATACCCATGTTCCTCAGAACCTTATGGCAACAGTCAAGATAATTCTGTGGGTCCTCAGAAGATGCACCACTGAAGTGAACTGGCAAGAGCTTGGTTGTTACACCCCATGTTTTCGTACGTAAGAGTACGCCGTAAGTCAATAGATGTAAGCTCAAAAATGAAATCATCGTTGAAAATTTTACAAAGTTAGTTAATCATGTTAACGTGGAGGTTAAAAATATTTAAGATCATGAATATCAAGTACCAACAGGGTTTGAAGGCTTAGAAGCTAAACGAATTGAAGAAAATAAGTTTCGTCAAAAGTCGACAAGGTTGAATGTTATAACATGTACTTTTGGGGTGAGACTAGGGTGCTTAACATTATAAAGAGATTATGTTATGAGTTATTTTAGACGTATGATAGTCGTGTGTTATGTTTTGAATTCGAGCGAGTTGTGGAACAAAAGTTGGAAAAGGTCATCACAAGTTCCATTTATAAATGTGTGGAAACTTAGGTCAAATGTAGCTGAGCTTTTCTCCCAATATACTTGGAATTAGGAGATGATATACCTACCAAATTGAATATCTATGAGTCTATTTTCTAACTCATTAAACCGTTTTTCAATACGACATCGGAGTAGAGAGAAATGTGCATTTCCGCGAGACTGGGCAGACTACTAGGTGACAAGTAGGTGTGTCACCTACTTGCTTAAATGAGAGTCCAAAAAAGGGCTATTTCGGGTCGGCCAAAGAGCCCATTTAAGGGATTATCTCCTGCAATATAACACCCAATTATATAACACAATAACCAGACCTAAACCCCTGCAAACATCCTCCCAAAAATTGCCCACAAACGCTAGTTGATTTTCTCTCCTTTTCAAGTTCTGGTTGGAGGTAAAACCTAAAGTTTGAAGAACCAATATAGGAGCCGAGTTATTCAAAAAATAAGGTAAGTTTACTGCTCTCTTTCATCCATTTTTTCTGCTCGAGATGTATGGAAAGTCATTCTATAATTGTAAGAACTCACGGGACGGTGATCGGAAGCCGTGTGTTCGAGTTATTCACTTGTAGCGGACTGTTTTGTCTTGCTGTTGGATTGCGTGTATTATTACTGTTTTCTGGAGTTTTGGAGGAGGAAGGTTGTGGAGAGACACCACATAAATGTAGGGTCGAGGTCTGGTCGTTCGTCATAACATTTTCAGGCTGTTTGACACTACTACGATGGTCGTTTTGTGTATGAAGAGATTGGTGTGTGTTGGGCTGTTTTGTAGTATTTTGTGGTGTATATAAGGTTGGAAAATAATGTATATATGTTGATATTGTTGTGTTCTTGTGTTGTTGGTGTTATCTTGAATTTGGAGTAAGTAAGGATTATAGGGGAGATACTGCCCGTTTTTATACAAAATAAGCTTGTCGTTCGTTGTGCGATAGTTGTACCTTTCTTAACTTTGTATTATTATAGTTGTTGTAGATTAAGGTGCGAAGAGGCGAGTTCAACTTGGTGATTGGAAAGATTGTGATAAGGTATGTTAAGGCTAAACCTTTCCTTCATTTTGGCATGATCCCGTAACTACATGCGTTTGATACCGATATCATAAAGAGAAGTTCCTATTCCCGATTTTATGTACATTATCCTCATAATCTACAGTATTCTCCCTTATTGGAACTTCATATTCAGTTTAGTTTTGTCTTCTTTTAGCCAAGATAGAAGAGTGTCTATATATATATATATATATATATATATATATATATATATATATATATATAGTATTACAGTATTTTCACCATCATCGAGATATAATCAGTGGGCAGGCCCCTATTGGGCAACCTCTGATCAGATGGTAAGTTATATACCGAGCCTACTGTGGCCGAGCGCCTATGAGCTAGCCCAGAATGGCCGATATACAGAGGCTAGTACGGACGCGTGCCTATGAGCGAGCCTACTATGGTAGAGCAGTTACACATACCGAGCCTTATAAGGCCGGGCATCTATTTTACTTACTATATTGAGAGAGTTGAGTCAGTATCAGTAGGTAAGCATATCTTCACATTATCTTTGACTCCCAATTATTTTCAGTTATTATATTATCAGTTCAGTTTCAGCTTTCAGTTATTCTGTTTCCTTACATACTCGATACATTATTTCGTACTGATATCCCTTTTGTTGGGGATGATGCATTTCTTGCCTCCAAGTCCTGATTGACAGTTGGACAGACCCTCCCAGCAGACAGAGTCAAACATCAGCTTGGAGGTAAGCTCCACTTCCTCGGAGATACCAGGTCTAGACCTTGGAGTCCATTATATATACAAGTTTGATGGGTAGGGGTCGAGGCCCTGTCCCAACCCTTGTATAGTTCAGTTATCTCTAGAGGCTTGTAGACGAGTCCTATATATTTTGTATATCAGTAGATGTTCATGGCAGTTTCGTCGGCCTGCACAGTTATTTATATATATATATATATATATATATATATATATATATATATATATAAGCTTTTGGGTATGTTTACCCCACATATGAGAGAGACGTTATTTTTAGACGATTCAGAATATGGCCTCATCGGCCTAAGTTGAGGGTTACCCTCTAGAGTTCACATTTACAGAGTGGTATGCTCGGGCCGAGTATGACACCGGGTGCCGACTACGCCTATTCAGGTTTTGGGCGTGACATTGGTAAACTTGTCCAACCTTAATAAGCCCTTAGAAGACATGGCGGATCCATCACCTGCCTGCGCAACAACAACTGGCTAGACTACCCCAACTTGTAGGGCTACTTGTGTCTGATCCTGGGGAGCCATCTTCTCAGGAGTGTGAGTAGCGGAAGTCTGTGCTCCTCCCCCAGCCTAAGACATGGCTGGTGCCATACCAAATGTACCGGCCTGGGCCACACTCTCCATAAGGCCCACCAAATGAACTAGAGCATCCTGAAGCACTAGGATGGTACTGAACCCCTCCGGGACCTGAGCTGGTCCAACAGGTACAGTCTGAGCTGGAACCTCCTTATCAAATGCTATCTGAGGCTCCACTACTGGTGCTGTTGCTCGAGCTCTAGGCTGAGCTCTGCCTCTGCCTCAGCCTCTGGCGCGACCTTAACCTCGACCTCTGCCCCTCGTAGGGCTGCTGCTGAGGGCTCCGTCTACCGTCCAGTTGAAGATGCGGTGCGTGTTCTCGCCTTTTGCGAGAGATCAAGATTAGAAGAGTTCAATTACTAATGGTAGAATGTAATCGCACGATAGAGAAGAATATAAGTGAACTTGTTCCTAACTCCATAGCCTCTAGAAGATAAGTACAGACGTCTCCGTACCGATCCTCCAGACTCTACTAAGTAACTCGTGACTCGTGAGACCTATGCAACCTAGTGCTCTGATACCAACTTGTCACGACCCGGAATTCCCACCTATGGGGCCGCGATGGCGCCTAATATTTCACTTGCTAGGCAAGCCAACTTGAGAACAACTTATTCATTTTTCAACACTTTAGATTAAATAAAGAGAAAGAACTAAAATAACTGCAGAAATCCAATGTAAAATGCGGAAGCTGAAACAGCCAAACGTCTGCTACAACCTTGGACCCGGTGTCACAAGTACACAGGCTACTAGAATAGTACAAACAAGGGTCTGAAATAAACATAAAGTTGTCTGAAGGAAAATACACAGCTAAATAAAAGGGAGGTGGACTCTAGGAGCTGCGAGCGCTGAGTAGCTGTACCTTAAGTCTCTGCAAAGCTGATTAACCCAAGCACGCTAATAGCCCCCGTTGGGACCGACTCCGAAATCTATGCAAGAAGTGCAGACTGTAGAATGAGTACAACCGACCCTATGTACTCTGTAAGTGCCGAGCCTAACCTCGACGAAGTAGTGACGAGGCTAAGGCAGGTCACTTACACTACAACCTATACGCAGTATATAATAAAACATGAGGAAGAAATACAGAACAAAATAAGACAATTAACTGAAGAAAAAAAGCTAAGTCCTCAAAGGAAACCAATACCGATCAGAATTACCAATCCTTAGAGTTCCGTATAAAACTACCGAGAACCAACACAGTACAGAGAAATAGAAACACATAGTTGTTGTGGCGCGCAACCCGATCCCATCGTACCGTACAGTCCTCCCTTATTATACTGTAATAATATCACAATCATAAACAGATAAGTATATGTTGCTGCGTGCAACCCGATCCCACCATATAACAAAATCAGTATCACAATTCACCCTTATTTCACTGTATTAATCCCCCCTTATTACACCTGTTGTGGAGTGCAACCCGATCCTACCATATCAGTACAAATTCACCCTTGTTCCACCATATCAATCCATCCTTATTTCACCTATTGCGGCGTGCACCTGATCCTACCATATCAGTACAAATATTCACTGAGTGTAGTTAAATTCATAAAGGAAACCTTATACCAACTCAAAAATCCACATGTGTAATACTACATGGCAAGACAAGTCCAGTAATGACAATTAGAAGGTGCAAGTATTTCATTTAAGGCAAATAGCAACGAGTCATGAAGGCATGAATATTCTTAACATGTTTAACAGGAGAAACCATGAATAACAAGTAGCAAATAAAGCATGGAAGACATTTAAAACATATAACAGCTAAGGCAGGGAAGGAGAAAATTAAGGAAAAGCGAAAAATCAGGGAAACAGGTAATTCGGCGGCGTATAAGCACTCGTCACCTCGCATATACGCTGCAACACATGAATTCACATAGCACATAGTCCGAGGGTTCCTAATTCCCTCAAATAAAGGTTTAACTCAACACTTACCTCACTCCGCAGTCAACTCAAAGCTCTACCGGGGCCTTTCCCTTAGAATCCACCTCCAAACCACTCGTATCTAACCACAAGTGACTCAATAATATCAAGTATTGCTAAAGGAATCAATTACAATGCATAAAATTAGAATTCCCACACTTTTCCCCAAAAAGTAAAAAATCAATCCCGAGGTCACTTGGTCCGAACCAAAAATTCGGACCAAAACCCAATTACCCATTCACCCCCGAGCCCGATTTTGTAATTTATTTTGAAATCCGACCTCAATTTGAGGTCTAAATTCTAATTTCACAAAAATCCCCAATTCTACCCAAACCCCCAATTTCTACCATGCAAATCCTAGATTTTAGGTTCAAATCTTGTGAAATGTATTGGAAGATTGAAAGAAAATAGGTTAGAATGACTTATCAATGAATTGGGGAAGAAAGGTTCTTGGAAAAATCACCTCTAGGGTTCTAGGTTTGAAAATTTGAAGAATGAGAGAAAAATCCTGTCAAGTTCAGATTTGATCAGGTGCAGGTGTCGCAATTGCGAACCCCGAAAATGCGAGAAATTCTTCGCAATTGCGAAGTCTCAATCGACCGGTTTGGACTCTTAGGGTTCTTATGCACACTATATTGAAGTTTTTCTATCATGTTATGTCCTCCATTGTTAATTTCACTCTTATATGCCTTATTTGAAGTTGCTGGTTCATGGTTCTATCTTTTACTGCCAAAGATACTCATACATGCTTTAATTGTAATTGTTTCCTCTTTATTGTCGTGTTACCTCTTCTGTAGTTGATTATCCTTATTTCAGGTTATTGCTACATTTTGTCTCTTCTGTAGTTGATTATCCTTAATTGAAGTTGATGTTACATGTTAGCTCTCTTGTTGTTGAACTACTCTTACTTAAAGTTATTATTACTTGTTATGTCTTTCATTGTTGAGCTTATTCTTCCATTTCATTGTATTGTTGTAATTCTGGTGTTGATTTACTTGTCGTACCTTCATGTTATTGTTTTTCTTATTGTACTAGGTGTTGTTGAGCCATGTACTATGTGTGGTTGTGGTATTGAAATTATTATTGTGGAAACATTATGATATATGGCCACATGTGGTGTGGGTTGTTATATTTTGGCACATGTGGTATTGTTGAGAGGATTGTCGGGGTGTTAGCACATGATTTGTCCGTGCTATTGTTACTATTGATATTTACACTTGTGGCTTGACAAGGCAGGCTATACATATTGGGTTTGCGCATGTGGCTGTCACGACCCGGATTTCCCACCCTCGGGAGTCGTGATGGCGCCTACTAATAGGAGCTAGGCAAGCCAATTAATTTAATACTTCTCTCAACATCATTAACAAAATAAAGAAGAACGAGGCAATTAATATAAAAGCGGAAGTCTCGAAACATAAATAACAGAAACCAAGTGCGGAATTTCAAATACACCTCTACCCAGATCTGGTGTCACTAACTCACGAACTTCTACTGAATGCTAAATACAAAGTCTGAATGAGAATACAGTACTGTCTGATCCGATACAAGGGAAATCAAATGAAAGACAGAGATAAGAGAGAGACTCCGGGCCATGCGGACGCCAGCAAGCTACCTCGGAATCTCCGGACTGAAGTAAGCTCCCAACGCTCCTACTGCTGACCAAAGGCTCCTGCTCCGGTACTATGATCTGTGCAAAAAGCACAGAAGTGTAGCATCAGCACAACCGACCCCATGTGCTGGTAAGTGCCTGGCCTAACCCCGGTGAAGTAGTGACGAGGCTAGACAGGACCTACCAAAAACAACCTGTGCAGATATATATATACAAAGGCAACATAAATAACAACAGAGAATATCAACTAAAAAGAGGTAGGGGGCATGCTCGGGGAAAATACAGCGAATACAGATCAACGGATATAACGACGAGACTATCTCAATACCATAACTCATATATAAGTGGTCGGCGCGCCACACGGTCCCATTTCTTAATTCATAAGTGGACGGCGTGCCACACGATCCCATTTCATAATATATAAGTGGTCGACGTGCCACACGATCCCATTTCATAATATATAAGTGGACGGCGTGCCACACGATCCCATATTATAGTATATAAGTGGACGGCGTGCCACACGATCCCATATTATAGTATATAAGTGGACGGCGTGCCACACGATCCCATACTATAGTTCAAAATATCTGACTTTGTAAAGAGGGCCCCATTAGGGAAATTCGACAATTTAACACTTTAACCCGGCAAGGGTACAGCTAACAGCCCAAATATCCCGGCTAGGCAGAGTACATAAAATAGTCTACACGTCCCGGCAAGGGAATAATCACAACACATCCTCTTTTAAATCACTTCTTTCTCCACTATCACATTCTTGTTCGAGCCAACGCTCCAAAATATACCAATCACAATTCTTCCTCGACCGTTCACATTATATGAAATTTATCGAGTAAACAGGGAAATTGTGTCACATCATTCGAATTACAAGCAATTAAGACTCGCGGTCATGTTAGACTCCGGTGCATAGACAACCGTCACCATGCCTATACACCATACTCCACATTTAGCAAGTAGCAAATAACATCCTAATCCTATTCCCTCAAGCCAAAGTTAGAACAAACACTTACCTCGGTCCAAAGAATAGCAATCAATCCTCAAATACCGCCTTTCCTCTACAATCCGACTCCGAAACAATGGTATCTAGGCATAATTAATTCGATAATATCAATTAGGGCTCAACAACATCATCCCATAGCCTAGAAATGAGTTTTCTAGCATTCTTCCAAAAATACCAAAATTCGACACCGGGCCCACATGGTCCAAACACGAGGCTCGGACCAAAACCCAATCACCCATAACCCCACGAGTTCAAATATATAATTTGTTTTAAGATTCGACCCCAAATTGAGGTTGAATCACCCAAAATCCTCAAAACCCTAACTCTACCCAAACTCCCTAATTTCTACTTTGATTTCACATGTTTAGGCCTAATAATTCGAATAATATTAATGGAAGTTGAAGAAAACGAGTTGAGCAACACTTACCCAAGAAAGTTTGATGAAGAATCACTCCAAAAATCGCCGAAGAGCTGTTGGAGAAGAGAGAGTTTGAGAAATGGGATAAAATCCCGTTTCTGTTCTGTTTTGGGTCTTAAATCACTGGGCAGAAATTTTCCCTTCGCGTTCGCGACACCCCGGTCGCGTTCGCAATGAAGGAAGACGGGCAGGCATCGCGTTCGCGAAGGGTCACTGCGAACGCGAAGAGGAAAAATCTGGGGCTTCACAATTGGCCTACGCGAATACGTGGTGCCTTACGTGAACACGTAGAAGAGGCAGACCCGTCTCCGCGAACGCGGGAGCCTTCACGCGAACGCGTAGAGGATATGGCTAGTGTCCGGGATTTGTTGTACGCGAACATGAGGAGTGGCTCGCGAACGCGAAGAAGGGGGAGGAGAAGCCTTCGCGAACGCGACCAGAGGGACGCGAACGCGAAGAAGGACTACCTGCTGCAGATTTTCTGCAATTTTTCTAAGACCAAAACCACCTCGATACCTATCCGAAACACACCCGAGCCCTCAGGGCTCCAAACCAAATATGCACACTGACTCAAAAACATCATACGAACTTGCTCGAGCGATCAAATCGCCAAAATAACATCAAAATCAATGAATTGAGCCTTAAAATCCAAGAAATCTTTCAAATTTCATGAACTTCCAAATTTTCCAATTTAAGGCCGAAACACGTCAAACGACGTCCGTTTTAAACCAAGCTTTACAGGAAGCGCTTAAACAACATATATGACCTGTACCGGGCGTCGGAACCAAAATATGAGCCCGATACCATGGTCTTTTAATCAATTTTCATTTCCATTTTCCTTAAGAATTTCAGAAAAACAATTTCACAGAAAAATTCATTTCTCGGGCTCTCGACCTCGAAATTCGACTTCGGGCATATGCCCGAGTCTCATATTTTTCTAAGGACCCTCCGGGACCGCCAAATCACGGGTCCGGGTCCGTTTACCAAAAATGTTGACCAAAGTCAACTTTAGCAATATTAATATCAAAATTCTTCAATTTTTTCACAAAGTTCACATATTTCAACATAAAAGCTTTCCGGCTTCGCGCCCGGACTGCGCACGCAAATCGAGGCAACTAAAAGCGAGGTTTTCAAGGCCTCAGAAGCACGGAAATAGGAAAAAGTCCAGTGATGACCCCTTTGGGTCGTCACAGTGGCGAGACAAGGTGGGATAATTATTATGTGTGTGTGGCGAGACAAGGGGGGCATTTACTTTATTTTTTCGCACGCGGTGAGACAAGGGGTGCTATATCGGGGATGACTTGTGATGGAACAGGGCAATATTATTGATGATAATTGTGTGGTAGTGTGACCTTCTTGTGTGTGTCATGCATATTGCAAGTCTTGTTTGTGTTGTTTCTAATGTGTTATTCGGTGTCTCTGATCTTACTTGTGACTCGAGCTGTGATAGTACACTTGCACAAGCATATACCGTAACTTGTCACTTTTATTAGCCTAGAAGTATGAACCTTGATATTTGTTGATCATTTACATGTATTCTAGTACACATGCCTTCTGTACATGAGTTGTACTATTGGCACGTGAGTTGTCCGTGCGGATATGAGGTATTGTTTTTATTAGAATGTGAGTTGTCCGTCCGGATTTGAGATATTGTTACTGTTAGCACGTGAATTGTCTGTTCAAATATGAAGTATTAATGGCATTGGCACGTGAGTTGTCCGTGCGGTTGTGATTGGTAATGCGGGAACAAGATGCCAAGTGATCAGGGTTCGTGATTTGGGACTCGTGATTTTTGATTATGAGGCGTGGTACCTCGGGGTAATTCTTGTATAAACCTTGTGTTCTAGTTGATTATTTGGTTGCTACTTCTTTTCCTTACTTGGTTTCACTGGACTTTAACTATATTCTGCTTACTTTACAACGCTATTACATGTTTGCTCCTTGTTGCGAATTGCTGCTTCTAGTTTTCATCTGCAAGTATTGTATTGTTATTCTTACCATGTTTAGCTTTATATTGATATTGTTCCCTACTAATTTCATATTCATACTTGTATAAGTTATTATGTCTCGTAGGTGTCTTGACTATTCCTCGCCACTACTCCACTGAGGTTAGTCTTGATGCTTAATGGGTACCACTGTGGCGTACCCATGCTACGTTTGCTATACTTTTTGTGCAGATCCAGGTATCTCAGATTGTGTTTGCCATTAGATAACTGATCTAGCCTTGCGGTGGAGACTTAAAGGTACAGCGTTCGCAAGCCTCGGAGTCACCTTATGAAGTTTTGCTTTGTACCATTTATTTCTATTCCAAACAGTGATGTATTTGATATTCTTAGTTATTCTTAAAAAGGCTCATGACATGTACTACCGGTTTGGGGATGTTGTACATCTATTGATAGTTGTTGTCTATGTATTGAAGTTACTGGTTCACATTTAATAGTTAATTGGTTTAAATCTGTTATTAACTCAGTATGTGGTAGGCTTACCTAGTCTTAGAGACTAGGTGCAATCACGACTTCTGAGAAGGAATTTTGGGTCATGACAATTGGCATTCAGTCCGGTGGTTTGAGTTCATGAGTAGCATCATATGGTGTATTATGACATGAGTTTATGGTCGGTTTTGGTCTTTGAATTGTTTGGAATTGATTTGGAAGAATGATTATTAAATATGAAACTTTAAGTTGGAAGAGTTGGCCAAATTTTGACTTTTTTGTGTATTTGATCACGGATCGGTGTCTTTATGTTTCCATTAGGTTCGGATGGTGATTTTGGACTTGGGCGTATGCCCGGATTTGCATTTGGATGTTTCTAGAGGGTTTTAACACTAATTGACAAAAGTTGGCAATTTGAAGGTTTGGAAAGTATATAGGTTGACCGGGAGTTGACTTCGATGTTATCAGGTTCATATTGGCGTTCTGGGAGTTGGTGTAGGTTCATTATATTTTTTTGGAACTTGTATGAAAAATTTGAATTGATTCCGAGTTGTTTAGACATGATCGACGTAAGTTTGGAAATTTGAAATTTGAAATGGTTCATATAGCTTGATTCGAGGTACAATTTTTGTTTTGTGTGGATTCAGTCCTCGAGTAGGTCCATTTTATGTTTCTGGAATTGTTGTTATGTTTGGATGGGGTTGCGAGGGGCTCGAGTATGTTTCAAGTTGATTTCAGATTGATTTTGGTCTATGTTGCATGCTGAAGGATTTTTTGGTTCTGGTGTGTCCGCATCTGCAGAGGGTTGGTCACAAATACGAGTTCGTAGATGCGGGCTAATGGTTGCAAAGAGAAATTGGACCGGGGATGGGAAGACCGCAAATCTGCAGTCATGGTCGCACCTGCAGGATCGCGAAAGCGGTTAGTGTGGTGCAGAAGCGAAAAGGCAGGTTGGAGAGGAGTTCCGCAGAAGCGGATATAGCTCGCACCTGCGATGTCACAGAGGCAGAAGGTTGTCTGCATGTGCAAGGGGTTGGATTTTTAGTGGTCTCCACAGAAGAAGGATTTTTGTCGTAGAAGCGATGTCGCAAAAGCGGCCGGTGGTTCGCATATGCGAAAGAGCTGGGTAGAGGCTTTATAGTTCGAGGGTTGAGTTGTTTTTATCATATTTGTGAGTTATAGAGCTCGGATTTGGACGACCTTTTTTGTTTGGGTTTGATTCCTATGGCATTACTTGATGTTTTTGAGTTGCTTTGGCTAGTTTCGAGCCGTTCATAGTTAGATTCACATGAGATGGCATTTCTAGAGTATTGTTTGGCTTGATCGATATTTGATTTGGCTTGTTCGAGTTAAGCAACATATATTAACTTTGAATTGAGGGTTTTTTATCCTTGAAAACTATGCTATTTGAGATATGTTGGAGGTTCCGCACACGCTAGACGACGGGCATGTGTGCGTGCACCAGGGTATTCGTGATCCAGGTAGTTATTAGGCTGTTATATGCCTTGTTTTACTATCATGCTTCTTTGATATTAAGTTTTCTTCATTTGTATTACAACATGGGTTATTATTCAAGCTAGAATCATGTCTAGGGCACCTGCTTAATTGTTTGAGACATGATAGGGCTATTTTCTCCATGTTGAGCTATTTGCCTTAGGCGTAGTCATACTTGTTTACCTTGAAAATGGTAATGACAATTAAATTAGATTGTGTGGTTCTAAAAATACGTAATTTATTTTAATGCTAGTTGTTAGGCGATAGATGCTAAGTGTGAGGTAGGAAAGTAAAGTAAAAGTGATATAAAAGCTTTAGGGCAGTATGTTATGCAAACCGAATGGCCGTGAATCGGGGTCTCAAGCTAGCCTACGCTGGGCCTCGAGGTCGAGCTAAAGTGCCAGACTGCGGATGGTCGATGAAGAACTAACAGTTCTAAAGACCTTGATGATGACTCTTTATGATCAGTGATGAGTAATAAATGTAGAACAATCAGTAAAACACAATAAATGTAAGCAACAAAATCAAAGGAGAGACAGTAGAATATGTTTTAGTTGAAGAGCAGAGAATGTTCTTGTTCTTGTATTCAATATCATGTCCCTTACAAAATGATAAGGGTTCCCATTATATAGGTCGGGGAATCCCAACATAGTACAGGTGCATTTATTACAAAGATATGTGGCTAGTACAGCCATTTATTACAAAGATAAACGGCTGGTACAACCGTTTAATGTCACGGTACGGACTTGTACTATTCTTGTAGACCTGGTCAGCTCTAACCACATGCCTTGGGATTTTCCCGCTTGTCCATCATAGCCACCAATTTGCACTGCCCCGAGGTCGAACATAGGGAACCCTCGGGGTCGAACCTCGACTGTTCCTCAAGCCTTCTGAAGACGGGCTCAATGGAATGTCATAATGATCATAAAAATCGGACTCTCCAATCTTAGCCGTATACAGATAGTCCCCGCGTTTCTTAGAATAAAAATGATAAGAAACGGTCTTGAATTCTTGCCTTTTAGATACTTCCATCGTGACGTCAGCCCGTCAGAGCATTAAATGACATGACTCGAAGACTGCACAGAGGTCGCTGTCAGCATGATTATCGAGAATCCCACAAAATGTTACTGGTTCGACTCTTCCGCTTCTCTAACGTTGCCCAAACGGCTTCTATGAATATCTCAACTGTTTGTCATTCATACTTTTACAATATCTGCAAGTTTTCAGAGCTAAGTTCACCATCTTCCGCATTCATCTCCTTTCTGTGCTTGCCTCATCATTCTCTTTCTTAGAAACTTTGCTATAGTTATGGTTAAAACCTCCAAAACGGTACCTTGGAAAAAGGGCGCCGCTTCTTCATCATGCCCATCCAAGGGCAAACCAAAAACACCTCCAAGTATTGAGCAATGTATCCCTGTCCACTTCGATACGGTCTCCGATTTTACCATCGAGAAACCCCCTTCTACACCGGCCGATGCGAGCCCATGTCTCGGTACATCAGTGTGGTGACCGACACGAAGAGAGTAAAGATAGACTGCCGATGGGGGGAGGCAATGCAAGTAGAGATCCCCTAAGCTGAGGAAAGCATAGTAGCACACAAAGCTGGCTTCCTCAGCGTATAGACATACCCCTTCTCTCTAGGTCCCGTAGATTCTTCTTCCCTACCGATAGATCCGGTGATTCTTGACTTTTGTCATCAGTACCGAGTGACACTCGGTCAGATCTATCCTTCTTTCTAGAGGATTGTCTACATGCTCAGATATTTCTCCAATCGGATCGAGCGGATGGCCTTCACCCTCGAACATTTGATCAGATTGTACAGCCCCTGCCTCTTCCGATGGGGTTTAATCAAGCTTCACCCTCGATCCACCAAGGCATTCTTTGCGAGCATCGATGAGGACAAAGACCGAGGGTGGATGAGCCGGTTTGTCAGAGTAAGAACCTCAGACATCATCCCTGCTGATAGGATGCCATTCCCGGAGGAATGGAATATGAAGCGTAAGTGTCTCTACATCGAGCACATTTTATTGCCCCTCCCTCTTCTTCTGAAATGTTTTTCCTTTGATTATGTAGCCACCGTTTGGTTCCCCGGTGCGGTTCAGAGATGGATCAAACTATTAGACTCTGCTTTTCCATACAGTGAGCGTGTTTGGCATGATTTGGCCAAAATGCGGTGGCAGGCCAAGAACCACGATATGCTTTCGTTGTTGTTGTTACCAAGTTTCTCATGAGTATTCTTTGTGGCGGTAAGTTTAATACCTCATGCCTGTGCAGGCCTCGAGGAGGGCATGTCGATGAGACCGCCTCTTCCAGGTGAAGAAGAAATCTCGAAACCAGACAAGGGTAAGAAGAGGAAGAAGGAAGCATCGACCAAGTCTCCAAGATCAAAGAAGTCCACGGTCCGCAGGCCTCAGACCGACGCCACGGTCTTGACTTTGACTGCTGCGGTAAGTCTTCGTGCCAAAGATGAAGATGATGATGATGGCGATCGCTCTTTGGTACAAAGGGTAAGACGGAGCGCTGATGCTCCACAAGCTGTTGGGCGGAAGTCCGCTAAGTCGGGGAAGGCCGATGTGGACCAAACTCGCGCTGAGGAGACCCTCGAGGATGGTTTGGGCGTAGTCCCCGAGCTTCAAGTTGGACATGGTACAGTCCGTGCCGGTGAATCCTCGGCTGTCAATTTCATAGGGCCTGAATCCGAAATTTTTCTAGGTCGAGAAGAAACCCTTATAGAAATCGATACCGGGGGTGGCTTTGAATCGGGCCCTTCATTTTCTCCGGGGGAAATAAGGGATGCCCAGAACAGGGGCGCTGCCGATGCGGGAGCCTCTCAGGAAGAGGACGATACGTTCAAGGACTACTTCATCGGTGTCACTGAGGACACAGATCTCGACGCCCCCATCGCTCTCGAGGAGGCCGAGAGGCTTCAAAAGCAGTTGATATTCTCGACATACCACTTGCGCTTCCAATTTTTACCTTGCCTTTCTAACTTCTCTGCTTTGTTGTAGGTCAAGAAATTGTACGACCACGCCTTCTCTAAGCTTCAAGATGAGCTTTCATGCCGTGAGGAGGAGCTCGAGAAGCTCACCTCGGAGCTAAATGAGTCGAAGGCTTCCTTTGCCCGAAAGGAAGATGAGTTGAGTGAGCTTCGGGCGAGTCTGGAGAGAGTGCACCAGGAAAGGGCTAGCTTTGCTGAGCAGGTAACACAGAGTTTGTGAGTTCATCTTTTTATTCTTGCAACTCAATTCTCACTATCTTGATTCGCCTTTGTAGATTGGGCAAAAGAATGCCCTGGTGGGGCGACTTCTGGAAGAGGTTGCGGCAAAGGATACGAAGATCCTCGGGCTGAAGCGGCAGAATGAGGCCGTGATCTCGGAGAAAGACCTTTTGTGGGGAGAGTTGACCTCGACCCAGGATCTTCTTCGAAGTGATCAGAAGGAGGCCGCTGCATTATCTGTGGCCAAGGCTGAAGCTGATGAATATGCGTCCTCGTACAAGAGGGATGCAGCTACCGCAAACGATCGAGCCAGAGAGATATCCGAGAAGGCCGAGCAGAAGCTGGCTCGGGCTGTTGCTCATGCTTGTTTGCAAGCTAGGAGGCAGGCCTTCGAGGAAGCAAGCACCAAAGATGTCGATCTCTCTGCTGAGATTGAGAAAGACATAGCCTTGGAGGAAGAATCCGCACCTTCAACTACTTCGGATGAGGGTTCCGGAAGTGATTCAGATAGTAGTGAGGGCGAAGAATAGACTTGCGTCGTCATCTCTGTTTCTGCTTTTCTTTTCTTTTTGTATATGGATTCCTCGGGGGGGGGGGGGGGCTTTGTAAAGACACCCTTTGTAAATGTATTTTTGGAAATGCGAAAAGATTCCTTTGCTTCAAATCTTCAAATTTTATTTTTTCAGCTCTTATGCAAAGTTAATCTTTGAATTTTGATGTCGGCTCTTTGGAGCCCGTACTTGGAGTAACCGAGATCCTCGAGATCGGGCACCATCTCGAGGCTAGGTTGATAGCCCTTTTAGAGTCCAAACTTGTAATAGCAGAGATCCTTGAGATCCGGCACCATCTCGAGGCTAGATTGATAGCTCTTCTAGAGTCCATACTTGTAGTAACAGAGATCCTCGAGATCGGGCACCATCTCGAGGCTAGATTGATATGGGGGTCTCGATAGCTTCTCGAGCGCTGTATGACAGTGTCATTCATATGACATGACTGCGAGGTGACCGGGGTGGTCCCACTGGTACACTTCCCCAAAAGTGGTAACGACAACGACATGGTCAGAATTAATTGGCCTTTAGAATAGGCGAACAGTTGCCGCTCGCTCTATATATGTATTTGCTTTCTTCTTATTTGAGGATTTCGCTACTTTAATCAACTATCCTTTTTTTATAGAGCTCTCCTTCCTTGCGTCAGTTCTTTCATCATTTTAATTCAAAGCTTTCGCCTAAGTTTTCATCCCCCTTCTCTTGTTTCACTATAGTTATGGCTGTTACGCCCAAATCCATTCACCAAGAAGAGGAGAGTTCTACCTCTGCTTCCCGCTCGGTCGGTGGTACACCGATGACGTCCGGTGAGCTAGCCTCGAGATGCTTTGTCTCGAGGAGGGACTTTACGTTAGAGAGACCTCCCAATGTTCAAGGCCATCAGGAGCACGCATCGAGGTTCATCTCATCAATAGGACATGAACACCTTGAGGCAGTTAGGAGAGACTGCGGATAGGGAGAAAAGGCGGTACTGCAGGTACCTTCCCCGGAAGAGAGCATCATGGCTCATGTAGAGGGGTTTTTAAACGTATACACGTACCCCTTTACATTGGGACCTCTCGAGAGAGTCGTGCTCGAGTTTTGTAGAAGATATCGGGTTACCCTGGAACAAGTTCACCCGTCGTTTTGGAGGATAGTGTTGACGATAAGGTTCTTTGCAGATAAAGCCGGGCTCGAGTTCACCCTCAGCCATCTTATTAGATTGTACCGGCCCTTGCATTACCGAGGCCTAATTATTCTACGACGTCGATCCTCCCGGCCCTTTGTTGCCAGTAATAAAGAAGACGGGGATCGAGGGTGGATGAGTCACTTTGTCCGAGTGCGAACTGTTGACATTATTCCCGTAGAGTTCCTGCCATTCCTTGAGAAATAGAATTTCACACGTAAGTGGTACACTTGTGCTTTTGTCATTTTTGTTCATAGTGGAGGCAGACTCCGTAAAGGTGTTTTCTTTCCCTTTCCGCAGCAATCCCGTGGTTACCATACGAGGTCCCCGATCTGGCGGATTGGACTCGAAAACTGGCAGCTTGCTCGAGCTACGATGAGCGTAAGTGGCTAGACCTATCGAAAGGTAGATGGGAGGCAAAACTCCAAGGTGACTACCGTATGATTTTTTTTCTTTAAGGAATTTTTCCCTCTGTGTTTCCTAACTTCTTTACTGCAGGCGTTGAGAATTTTCCGAGATGAGACCATGCCCTCTCGGAGAGGAGGGAGGATCATCGGCTACGGGGCCGAAGAACAATAACAAGCGTAAGTAATCCTCGGTGGGCGAGGAGATTTATAGTGAGGCAGGGTCTGCCTGGAGGCGGAAAGGAGATGCAACCGTTGAGGTAGATCATGTACCTATTGGCCGTCATGCAAACATGGGTGCAGCAGAAGGGAGCGACCGCATATTGATGGCTCGAGCCAAGAGACCTCTAGGGGCAGCTGTGCCTGCAATACCCGAGGTTTCTAGCCTCGGAGGAGTGGCTCCTGTTTTGCCATCGTCTTTTTCCCTGGTCGAAGGCACTTCGAGGGACAAGGATCTTTCGCTGCTATCCTCTTCTCCCGTCGAAGGTACTTCGAGGGATATAGATTTTCTGCCGCCGTCTTCTTCTCCCATCGAAGGTACTTCGAGGGATGTTCGAAGCGAGGGGCCACCTAAATCAAGCGGGGTCTCGAGCGATTATATCCCCACCGAGAGTGGTTCAACTGGGGCCGATGAGACCGGGCCAGTAGATGTCGCTCAACTTTTGAGGAGGCTCAGCGGCTCTATTCTGTGGTGAGTTTTGGTTGACTTTGTTGGTTTTTCAGTTTTGCATTTTCATTTTCTCATTGAGCTTCTTTCTCATAGGCCTTTGATAAGCTTAAGTCCGAGCTGCTCTGCCGTGAAGTCAGGTTGCGGAAAGCCTTGGATGGGGAGAAATCCCTCAGGATTCTTTGTGATAAAAGGGCGAAGGAGTTGATACATCTTCGGTACGAGATGAATCGAAGCCAGAACTATGAAGGCCACCTTAAGAGACAGGTAACCTTTGAGGGGATGCATGTTTCTTCTTCTATTCTCGGAGATTAATATTTTGAAACTTCAGTTGCAGAGAAAGACGGAGGACCTGGAATGCCTTTGGGGCAAAGTTGGTCAGGCCAATTATGAGAGTAATGAGCTAAGGGCTCAGATAGATGCAAGTTGCGGCCAAGAAAAATGCTTTGGCTAAGGTTTTTGCCCTCGAGGTGCATCTCCGGAATGCTCGTGGAAACAGCTCGGTCCAGACGAGCAGGATTGCAAGGCTCGAGACTGACCTTTTGAAAATGAAGGCCGGGGTCGTGGACGCCCGGGCTGAAGCCGAAGAGATTCGAGCTAAGGCTGATAAGAAAGTGGCCGTCTATTTAAAAGACGCCACCGACGCTCGAGTTGAGTTGAGCGGGGCTTCCGATCAGGAGAGCAGAAGCAATGAATACGCCCGGTGCAGATCCCGGAGGGAAACCCTCGAGGAGATCCACGCTAGGGGCTTCGATCTCTCGGAAGAGATAGAGCAGGCCAAGGCAGATGAATACGATGCCAAGCTCCTCGTGTCCGATGCCGAAGATAATGAGAAAGAGGTCGATGGAGCCGTAGTCCCCGAGGGGAAAGTAGGCTAGGCTTTTCCTTTCTGATTCTGTGTGCAATGCCCTTAGAGAACATCGTAGATGAAGCCTTGTATTATTTCACATATACATATAAAAAGAAGCCTTTCGATATTCCCCTTTCATGAATTTTCCCGTTGCTTGTGTGTGTTTTTCTTTTGTTTTGAATTTTGATGCTTGCCAATGATTAGCCAGATGAATTGGACTTCGAGGAAAAACCCTTAGGTTTACAAATCGGCCTTGGGGCTTGTTGGCTGGCCCGTATGCTCTTACGCTTTTGCCCTTAGGCGCTTTTTAGTTAACCGTTTCGTGCTCAGTCTTCGAGTCGGGTTTCAACTCGAGCTCATCGACCTTAAGTTTTATAATTTTAAGCTAGCTCTTAGGCTCTTACGTGTTGGGTCGGTACGACCTCTAATATAGGCTGGCGCTTAGGCTCTTACGCGTTGGGTCGATACAACCTCTAATATGGCTTTATTTTTCCCTCGTTAAAGACTTTTTTGACGTTTTTGCGTTCTTTCGACTCTTTAATGGTTTGATAAGAACCTCGATTGTGAGCCGTTATGTGACGATAAATGAGCACCTCAGGAGGGTTTCGCTCGATGGCTGAATTGTTTCGAAGCCTTTTAATTGTTTGGAGCTGACATGGTCGAAGCTCTTTCGCTTATGCTGAGGGTAGCCTGATTAGCCGGTTCTTTTCAAAGTATTCTCGAAGTTATTGAAGGCTTGTGATTTTATGGCGATGGTCGGGCATCCCCGAGTCGTGTTAGTTTGGCCAAAGCCTTATGACCGTAGTCATTGTGTTTGGCTGTAGCCTTTTAGTCCCCAAGTGAGGTAGCCTCGGCGTCTATATTGACGGTATGCCTTTTTAGGTGTCTTACAAGTTCGAATATATACCCTTGACTTTAAGATCGGGATTATGCCTTTTGTAAGGTCTTATAAATTTGAACATGCCTTACTCGAGGTCTTATAGATAGGTTACTTGGCACAAGTGTAATTCATGCCTTGCTTGAGGTCTTACAGATAGGTTACTTGGTACTAGTATAATTCATGCCTTGCTTGAGGTCTTACAGATTTGGTATTGCCTTATGGAGGTCTTATGATTTCTAGCATTGCCATATAGAGGGTTTTCGGACTCGAGGTTGCCTGCTTGGGGTCTTATGGCCTCAAGTTTTGATAGCTCGATGGGGTGACAGTCGGCGACAGTCCCCGAGACATCGAAAGTTTTTGGCTCTGGAGCCGTTCTTTGTAAACTTTATGTTGCCTCATTGAGGGCTTATGAGCTCGAAGTTTCCGGCTTGGAGGTCTTACGGCTTCTAGTTTTTTATGTCAATTCCTGAGCGTTCGGGAAATATCTGGCCCTGGGGCCATTTCTTGTGTAAATAGCAAACTTCTTGAAGCGCAAAGTGTTTTAATAGTAAGAACAAAAAATATTTCTTGATTACTTGGTACAAGTATACATGTTTTCGTCGTTGAGGGTTCGAATATTCTATGCGGACATGGTTCATTTGACCGTTTGGCCCGATACATCATTTTTCCATCGAGATCCCTCTTTGGCTTATCTTGATTTCTTTGAGGAAGTGATCTCCCGGCTGGGGGGAGGGGGGGGATGCCCCCAGTATTCGAGGTTGATTGAAGAGAAGCCTTGAATACTTGTTAAGTTCTCCTTGGGTAGCATATAGATGTTGCCTTGTTAAAAACCTTGCTGGTAAAACCCTTCTTGGGATAAAATCCGACCGAAGGAAAAGAGTGCAACGCATGCTTTAAAACCCAAGGTATTCAAACTAGAAGGTGCTTCGATTTTTCTAACCGGACACCTGCACACAAGTTAGTGTAAGACGTAAATAAAAGGGAGACGGTTATACCTTAGTAATGATGGCATTTCGAGCCTCGATATTCTTCAACTGCTCGCTCCGGGGATGCGGTACGGTCCTTTGCTCATTCACCTGGGTGCAACCGAGAATGTAGCTTGCGATTGCTACTTTGCTGTTTGCTTATCCTTTGGTTCCTTCGATGTTGAAGGTGTCGATGCCGGGGCCACGTCGTGCACCGCAAACATCTCTCTTGCTGCATGCTGCTCCCCGTATACCGTTTTTATTTTGTCCTTCGTTGGAAACATCATCATTTGATAAAGGGTTGATGGTACTGCTCTCATGCAGTGTATCCATGGCCTTCCGAGCAAGGCATTGTACCTCATGTCTCTTTCGATAACATGAAACTTGACATTTTGTGTGTGCCGGCCACATTGATCGGGAGGGTGATCTCCCCTTTCGTTGTCTCGCTCGCCATGTTGAATCCGTTGAGGACTCGAGAGGCGGGCACGATTTGGTCGAGCAGTCCGAGCTGCTCTACCACCCTTGACCTGATAATGTTGGCCGAGCTACCTGGATCCACAAGCACACGTTTAATTTGAAATGTATTTACAAGAAAAGAAATTACGTTGTTATGAGGCTGAGACAGGGCCTCGATGTCCTCTTTGCTGAATGTGAGAGCATCCCCGGGTATGTAACCTCGAGTTCTCTTTTCCCTGGTGATGTATATTTTTGTTTGTTTGATTATGGGTTCCTGTGGGATATCGATTCCTCCAATGATCATGTGGATGACATGTTGTGGCTTTTCTGTTTCATTTTTCCTATTTGCCTCTCTTTCCCGAAATTGATTTTTGGCTCGATCCCTGAGGAACTCTCGGAGGTGCCCTTTGGTGATTAGTCGGGCTACTTCTTCTCGGAGCTGTCTGCAATCTTCGGTCATATGGGTTTTGACATGAAATTCGCACACCGGGTTAGGGTTCCTTTGTGATAGATCTGATAATATGGGTTTTGGCCACCTGGTGTCTTTGATTTTGCCTATGGCTGATACGATGTCCGAAACATCAATGTTGAAGTTGTACTCAGATAATCGGGGTGCCTCCGTCGGTCCTGGGTGTCTGTCGAATCCGGCTCTGCTCACGAGTCCCCGAGGATTCTGACCTCGATCTGCCCTTTGGTCATTTCGGGGTATGTTACGCCTTGGGGCATTTCTTCGATCTTCAGTGTACGGTTGGTACCTTTCCTTATTTGGCCTTGGTTCCTTTGCCAGGAGCCTTCTAGGATACACTGAGCCCGAGGGGGATCCTAGTTGGTCGTCCTCGACCCTAATCTTTGATTGATACCGGTTGTGGACATCCGCCCAAGTCACGACGGGATATTCAACCAAGTTCTGCTTTAGCTGCTTCAAAGCTATCGAGCTTCGTTCGTTCAAACCTTGGCTGAAGGCCTGCACTGCCCAGTCATCGAAGACTTGTGGTAGTTCCATTCGCTCCATTTGAAAGCAAGGTACAAACTCCCGTAGCATCTCGTTTTCTCTCTGTTTGATTTTGAAGACGTCGAATTTCCTTGTAGCAACCTTGATGGCACCGGCATGTGCCTTTATAAAAGAATCTGCCAGCATGGCAAATGAGTCTATCGAATTCGGGATAGGTTGTGATACCACATCATGGCCCCTTTTGAAAGTGTTTCTTCGAATTTTTTCAACAGGACGGATTCAATCTCGTCGTCCTTCAGGTCATTTCCCTTTACAGCACAAGTGTAAGCAGTGATGTACTCGTTGGGATCCGAGGTTCCGTTGTACTTCGGTAGATCTTGCATTCTGAAATTCTTTGGGATGGGCTTTGGAGCGGCACTTGATGGGAATGGCTTTTGTACGAATTTCTTTGAATCTACACCCTTCAGAATTGGGGGTGCGCCCGGGATTTGATCGACCCTTGAATTGTAGGTCTCCACCTTTTTGTCATTAGCTTCTATCTTCTTTTCGCCTGATTCAATCCTCTTTGTGAGGTCCTCGAGCATCTTCATAATAGCGGGGTCGGCTACTAACCCGTTGTTGCTCGATCTTTACGGTACCTGTTCGGCTTGAGGAGTCGTTTCCGGTGCTGCTGTGCTTGGAGTTTTTTGGTGTCATTGCAATTGAGCAATCACCAGTTGTTGTGCCTGCAACATCTCAAAATAACGTGAAGGCTAACCTCTCGTTCCTCTCGAGCTAAGGTTATCTGAGCTTCTTGTTGGTTTTCTTGGCATATACTCCCGTTAGTGTGGGAATTTATATCGATGTATTGGGCATTGCGTGAGCCGATATCCACGGGGATAGGCTCTGGTGCGTCCTCAGGGTTTCGCAGTGATACACCGGCGCCTGGAATAGCTACACCATTCTCTCCATGGTCCTCAGGACCGTTATTTTCATGCACATTCACTGAGTTAGACATTTTGACCTGAAATCAGAGATTCTTGGACAAGAAAAAGTGTGAATAATAACTTGAATTTTTTAGTAAACCAGCACTAAAACAATCACTATTATTTTTCGCCCCACGGTGGGCGCCAAACTGTTTACCTTGAAAATGGTAATGACAATTAAATTTGATTTTGTGATTCTAAAAAAACGTGATTTATTTTAATGCTAGTTGTTAGGCGATAGATGCTAAGTGTGAGCTAGGAAAGTAAAGTAAAAGTGATATAAAAGCTTAAGGGTAGTATGTTATGCAAACCGAATGGCCGTGAGTCGGGGTCTCAAATTGGCCTACGCTGGGCCTCGAGATCGAGCTAAAGTGCCAGACTGGGGATGGATGATGAAGAACTAACAGTTCTAAAGACCTTGATGATGTCTCTTTATGATCAATGCTGAGTAATAAATGGAGAACAATCAGTAAAACACAATAAATGTAAGCAACAAAATCAAAGGAGAGACAGTAGAATATGTTTTAGTTGAAGAGCAGAGAATGCTCTTGTTCTTGTATTCAATATCATGTCCCATACAAAATGATAAGGGTTCCCTTTATATAGGAGGGGAAAACCCAACATAGTACAGGTGCATTTATTACAAAGATATGCGGCTGGTACAACCATTTATTACAAAGATAAACGGCTGGTACATCCGTTTAATGTCACGGTACTGACTTACTATTCTTGTAGACCTGGTCAGCTCTAACCACATGCCTTGGGATTTTCCCGCTTGTCCATCATAAATACTGATTTGCACTGCCTCGAGGTCGAACATAGGGAACCCTCGGGGTCGAACCTCGACTATTCCTCGAGCCTTCTGAAGACGGGCTCGAGGGAATGTCATAATAATCATAAAATCGGACTCTCCGATCTTTACCATATACAATACTGTACAGTCATAATAGTTATATCCTCTTGTTATATCTCTGTCTCTGTTCACTTTTGATATGATATCTCACATGTTATTGGTGTCCTTATAGGTGACACGAGTTTGAGCTGTATTTGAGGCATATTGTGATATTCCGTGTTTTATATAATTGGATTGTGTTTCTCTGAGATATTGGCATATGTAGACTTGAGCGGACTGATGGCTGATGTGGGCCATAGAGCCGTGTTGTGAGTTGTGTTGATCGGGTTGTACGCCGCAATAGTTATATTGGTATTGAGGTGACTCGTATGCCACACCTCATTTTGGGCTAAGTAGTCTTGATTCTGAGGCAACGCGTGCAACAGGCCCCACGATTGGGCTATGTGATATTGATTAGCGCTTGGGCTAGGATCTGCCCCTCTGGAGTCTGACGTTCATAGTAAGCGCAGGCAAAATGATATATACATGTGCTTTGGTGAGGGGCAATGATGCCAGGCACCTATATAGTGCTGAGTAATTATGTGTGTAATGAAGTGGGGCATTTTAGCCAGGCACCTTAAGTGTGGTGAGAGTGAGTGTACTTGATAATATCACAGTGATATTATTTACTTGACATATATATTTGACATGTAGGCATATAGATGTATTTTTCTCATGCTAGGTGGAAACATGGTGTTATTGACTTGACATGTATACTTGATAGGTAGGCATAAAGATGTATTTTTCTCATGTTAGGTGGTAAATGAAATGTTTTATTTGTTGTTGAAAGTTTGGGAAAAATCACAGTTCTCTAATCAACTCATATTTTGATGATTTCGGTGAAAGATTTGGGCTTTAACTATTATACTTGTAAAGCATGTCTAAATTTCCATATTTGTGATCGAGCTAAATGTGATATCTTTTGAATTATTTACCATAACTGGCATTATTATATCTCGTGATATTGATGATTACTGGTGTTGGACACTGACCTTCTTTCGAGCTCGTCACTACTTTCAACCTGAGATTAGGTTTGTTATTTATTGAGTACATGGGGTCGATTATACTCATACTGTACTTCTGCACCTTGCGTGCAGATCTTGGAGCTGATGCCACTGTGTATGGTGAGAGATGGCATTAAATATGTACCTGTTTTCTAGATATAGGTACCACTTGTAATTGGTAGTTTTAGAGATTCTACTATGTTTGCGTATATTCCAGATAGATGTTGTAATAATTATTTTTGATACCATCTTTGTAAATCTAAGTCTTAGTGGCTCATGACTAGTACTACTAATCCCAAGGATTTTGTATAGAAGTTAAGTTATTTTACTTATTGAATCTTATTATTCTCATTTGGGTTGTGTTGACTATTATTTGGCTTACCTAGCAGGTTGGGTTAGGTGCCACCACGGCTAGATGGATTTGGAATTGTGACAAGTTGGTATCAAAGCCCGAGGTTCATAGATTCTATGAGTCATGAGCAAGTGTCTAGTAGAGTATTATGGATCGGTATGATGACATCCATACCTATCTTCGAGAGGCTACAGGGCATCTAGCAAACCTCCCATATTTCTTTCATTATCGTGTGGCGTTGATTAAGCTTGAAGCGTATCTTTTTGATTCCTTTCCATCCATGTGTCTGTTATGTGAGCATTCGGTATCAGCTGTGCATCGACAACTTGTGATGTATTGGATGAGGTGCAAGTTGTGTTCTCTGTGTTAAGGAGATAGGCCAGTCTAGAGGACTTGATGCCAGGTTTAGACGGCAACTTGGGCTCGGTAGTTTCCCTTGTTTGAGTATGTGCTTTTGGAATTATATGTCAGGTAATTTCCCTAGGAGTGGGATTGATTGCTCGGGTGAGTAGCTGGATAGCTATATGATGGGTATGATGTGACTGCGGGAGGTGCTTAGATGGTTTTGATGTGACGAGAATAATGTTTTTCTTTGGATGCGAAAGGACTATGGATGCTCGATTTCTGTGTTGATGTGTTGTACAGTCTTGAGTCTTAAGTGTTTTGAAGGATCTTTCATGTTGTTCAATTGTGGAGTGATCTTGTTGACGAGTTCAAACTTGGGAGGATTTAGCGATTGCATAGTGGTCGCGACCATGATGAAGGCATGGAAAAATTCTAGTTTGAGGCTAAGTAGGTAGGTTATCTCTTGCTGGATGTTATGATGTTGTGTGATCCCTTTGATGTTTTGTGGAGAGTATCTTTCTACCAGTGGGTTATATGTGTTGCAATTTGAGTTTGGATCGTTTGAGGAAGTTGGCTTGACTGTCACAATGATGAATGTGAGTTTAACAGATGATTTGAGGTATTTTTTGACAAAGTACTACATGAGTTCATGAATGTCTTGGCTGAATTGCGGTGCGAGATCATGGCATTTATGGAGTAAAGGTTTTGTTGGTTAACAGATGTTATCATTAGTGATTCTATATTTCATCATCAGAGAGGTTAAAGAAATAACTTTAGATTTGCGGAAGGTCTCTTCAGAGTGATATTTTTATTGCGGTACTATTAGATGCTTAAAAGGGAATACAACGGTTTATGGGCATTAAGACGACGTGGTTTCGTTCTAGGATCTCTTGTAGTGTGTTTTTGATTTAGGATCTTAGTATACCCGCAAGAAGAAGTGCTAACTTGAAGGAAATTCGGGAAGTACTCGAAGAAATAGGAGAACTTGGTAGTAGGTTGGATCAACACGGTAATTGAAATCATCGGTTACTTTGGTGTGGCAAGGGTTTGTAGGTGTGATGTGAAAATGCTCATGGGTTTGGCGATTTGTGTAACTTGGTTGAGTTAGAGGAATTCAGTTATGATGGCTTGTTATGTGCAGATGTGTTCCGAAGAGTTTTCGAGGGTGTCGACCACAACTTGAGATGGATATTTTATACAGGCATGGAGAGTATTTTTGATGTTGTCATTTTCTCTTGGATTGGGGCCAAGTGGAGGGTTTTTGGTTGACGGGGGTGTCTATATTATCTGTGCTTAAGAGTTGATATTGGGATTCTCGTGTTATGTACAAGTTGCGGTTCAATTCCAAAGGGAAGGTCTTGAATTCTAGATAGCCGAGAAGATTTTAGATGTTTAGAAAAATTCTGGTGCTATCTGGTATCACCTGAGAATGGTGCGCATTTTAGAAGGCGCACTATGTATGGACTTGCGGATGCTTGACTTGTATTATAGTAATCGCTGATTGATCGAAAGCTGATGTTCAGATTTTTTTCTATGTGGCACGGTAGAATTATTGAAGTATTTTTTGTGAAATAATTGTGTATGGGGGATGTGTCGGTCATTTGAGTGGTGGAGTTGGGATCGGACATAGAGACTCTTGAATTCTTGGGATTTGGAGAGTGGGAGTTTTTTAGAAGTAGATTGTTCCTTGGTTGCGGATGGTGAAGGTATGTTAAGCTGTTGACGATTGATTATTCCTAATGAGAATGTATATTCAACATCAGGACGAACTTGTTTACTCAACACAACTATTGTCGAGGGGTGTGTCATCAGTTAGAGTTGATCTTATTCGTGTTCTGATATATTCCATGTGTTACTATTTTATGCTACGATGGATTGTGAGACTGTTGACTATTTAAACACATGATGCGGTTCTGTCTGGGCCTTGTGGAGAATTTCGAGCGAGATGACTCTTGGGGTGTTGAATGGTTGATTGTGCCTTGGTTATGGTCTTCCTGTTTGTGGTATATTGTGCTATCCATTTCTCAGTGGTTATATTCATGCACTCCGTCTATTTGTTGTTGATATGCATATGGTTGTTGATTATGAGCATCATGGCTCGACGTATTCCATAGGGACCGTTGTTTGGATCGGAAAACACATCGCAGTGAAGTTATGTTGGGATATGATCCTTTATGCTTATTTTGTGTGTTTGTTTCTCCTTTGTGTGATGGGTTCATCGCATTGCACATCGTAGTGGTATACGTTGAGCTTGCGAATTCTCTCATTTCATTCTCTTTCCATCATTGGGTACATTTGAGTTGTTGCCTTTGGTGCACGGATTGCACGGTATGTGGCTCGAGATGGTGATGGTGTGGCGTATCGGTCGAGCAGCTTGTGCTGGATAAGATGAGCTTATTGGACCTGGAATGAGTGCTATCAAATCTGATTAAGGTTTGTTTTGGAAGAATAATGTCTCTATTCAGCTTAGAATTTGGCTATGGTTCTTATCAGGCGAGAGAGCTCCACGACTTGTTGATCTGATGTGTGGTTATGAGTATTTGCGTGTTTATTTCAACACTGGAAGTGTACGAAGGTTTATAACAAGGTTTTAGTTGAGAAGATGTTTGTTACTGGTACTGGGTTTGTTATTGAGTAGTTATTATGGTAAGAAGTTATTGCTATGAGTATTTGAGTTATGTGATATATCATGTGTTTATGTCTTGGAATATGGTTATGGATTGATATAGATTATTCAGACTTATACAGTGTGTAGATTCAAGAATCGGGTTTTATAATGAGTTCCGGATGTTGGGGATTTGGGTTCAAAGATTTATGGACTAAGGTTGAAGTAAGGATTTTCAGTTAGGTTGTGTTGGCAGGCTTATATGAATTTGGGGAGACGTGGATCAACCATGGTTATATGTATGGTGAGGCTATACGGTGATTTGATGGCTTTGGAACGACTCTTGGCATGTATGAGGACGAACGTATGCTTATGTGGGGGAGAATGTAACGACCCGACCGGTCTTTTTGAGCATTTGCATTCAGTTTGGTGGTTTAAGGTCATGAGTAGCTTCATATGGTGTATTATGACTTGCGTGTATGGCCTGTTTTGGTCTTCTAGTTGTTCAAATATTATTTGGAAGAATGATTCTTAAATAGGAAGCTTTAAGTTGGAAGAGTTGACCAAAGTTTGACTTTTGTGTATTTGACCTTAGAATGGAGTTTTTATGGATTCGCTAGGTCCGAATGGTGATTTTGTACTTAGGTCTTCAATGCTATATGGTTCATATTGTCATTTCGGGAGTTGGAGTAGGTTCGTTATGTCATTTGGAACTTGTGTGCAAAATTTGAGTTGATTCTGAGTTGTTTAGACGTGTTTGCCGTAAGTTAGGAATTTGGAAATTCGAAATGGTTCATTAAGCTCAATTCGAGGTGCAATCATGGTTTTGATGTTTTTTTTTGTGTGGATTGAGGCCTCGAGTAGGTTTGTGTTATGTTTTAGGACTAGCTGATATGCTCGGACAGGGTTCCGAGGGGTTCAGTATGTTTTGGGTTGATATCGAATTTATTTTGGTCTATGTTGCATGCTGAAGGATTTTCTCATTCTATTGTGTCCGCATCTGCGGAGGGTTTGTCGAAGATGTGAGTCCGCAGATGCGAGCTAGTGGTCTCATAAGCAAAACTAAAATAGGGATGAGAAGACCGCAAATGCAGAGTCATGGTCGCACCTGTGGGATTGCAGAAGCGGTCAGTGTGGCACAGAAATGGGAACGCAAACTGGAGAGGATTTCCGCAGAAGTGGATATAGCACGGACCTACGATGTTGCAGAACCGAAAGGTTGTCCGCAGGTGCGAGGGGATGGATTTTCAGTGGTTTTCACAAAAGCAGAATTTTCGTCTTAGAAGCGATGCCGTAGAAGCGGCAGGTGGTTCGCATATGCGAAAGAACTGGGCAGAGGCTTTATATTTCGAGGGTTGAGTTGTTTTTCTCATATGTTGAGTTATAAAGCTCGTATTTGGGCGATCTTGGAGGATATTTTCATAATTCGGATTAGGGTAAGTATTTTTGACTCGGATTTGATTATATTATATGATTCCATCTTCAATTTTGGCATTATAATTATGAATTTAAAAGAGAAATTGGAGTTGGATTTGAGTGAAATTAGTATGGTTGGGCTCGTATTTCAATGTGTTATTAGAATTTATGAGTTTTCTTAGGTTCCGAGGTACGAGGCCTGGTTGACGTTGTGACGACCCAACCCGTCGTCTCATGTATTACAGCCCCGTTTCCCCCATTTATTGCTCTTTAATGTTTTATTATCAGCAACAGGTGAGTTAGAGTTTAATTGAATTGGTTTGGATAGGAAATAAGACAATTAGTCTCTTTAAGGAAGGTTTGGTTTGGAAAAGTCAACTGAACGTTGACTTATTTGTTAGAAGGCTCGGATGTGAATTCCGGTGATTTGGTTAGCTTCGGGAGGTGATTTGTGACTTAGGAGTGTGATCGGAAGTGATTTCGGAGGTCCGGAGTAGAATTAGGCTTGAATTGGCAAAGTTGGCATTTTGGCGAATTTCGGTGGATAGGTGAGATTTTGATCCGAGGGTCGGAATGTGATTCCGAGGGTTGCAGTAGCTCCGTTAGGTTATTTTTTATATGTGTGCAAAATTTCAGGTCATTCGGAGGTGTTTTGGTTGGGTTTTTGATCGAATGCGTAATTCAGAAGTTTTAAAGAAACTTAGGCTTGAATTCGATGTGATTTGATGGTTTTAGCGCTGTTTAATGTGTTTTAAAGATCTGAACAAGTTTGAATAAGGTATTAGGATGTGTTGGTGTTTTTGGTTGAGGTCCCGGGGGCCTCGGGGTGAATTCGGGTGGTTAAACGAGCGTTTTGAGGTGTGTTGCAGGTTCAGTTTTTCTGTCATCTGGTATTTCCGCTTCTGCGGAAATGGACCGCAGAAGCGGTTCCGCAGAAGCAGGCAAAGGAGCGCGGAAGCGGTTCGTAGCATGGTGGAGTGTTTCCGCAAAAGCGGAACATTTTTCGCAAATGCGAGTCCGCAGAAGCGGACTATAAACCGCAGAAACGGTCTTGAGTGGTTCGCAGAAGCGGATGAGGAGACGCAAAAGCGAACGTTGGGTTTTTAAGTGAAGACCGCATAAATGGAATTTTGGCCGCAGAAGCGGGACCGCATAAGCGAAAATCGCTATTGGCAGAAGGGTTTAAAATATTAAATTTCATCCGCGAACAAGAGGTAGTTTCCACCATTTTTAAGCGACTTGGAGAGCTTTGGGCAAGGATTTTCGAGGGTTTTGACTGAGAACCAATTGGAGGTAAGTCTCTTGGCCTAATTATTCGAGTTTATGGTAGAAATTACATGTAAATTGTGGAAAATTTATCAAAAACGGGTCAAGTTAGGGCTTGGAAAGCTGTGACGTAAAAATGGATTTTGAAAGGGCATTTGAACTTCGATTTTGGTAAAATTGGTATGTGTAGACTCGTGGCGAGACGAGGAATCCAGTGATGTAAATTTCGTAATTTTTCGAGAAGTGGGACCGGGGCTCGGGTTTTGCCAACTTCGTGAATTTTGGTGTTTTTCGAGTCTTTTCGATTGGGTTATGTTTCTTTAGCCTATTGTAATGTATTCGTTATGGTTTTGATCAGATTCGGCGTGCGAAGAGGTTGATTCGAAAGGCAAAGGCATAGCGAGCTAGACTTGTGGTCGGCTTGAGGTGAGTAATAGATGTAGATGATGACCTGAGGGTTTGAAACCCCAGTATATCACACTGTGACGCTATATTGAGGCGAAACACGTACTCTATGACGAGTGCAGGGTCGGTAGTGACTGGGGATTTTGACCTAGTCTGTTCCGATTGATGTTCGTACTGTGTTCTTGACTAGAAATTGTTTGGTAATCATCCTACTTGGATTTTATGAATGTGTTGGGGGCTTTGTGCCTATCATTTGCATCCTTCAGGAATCCTTATCACTGCTTTCATGATGCTTAGCATATTTCATGATATCAGTCCTGAGTTAGACACTGCCTCAAAATGGTTAGTAAATAAATAAAGGTTTAAACACTTAGCTCTAAAATTCCTAATAATTGACACTAAAATGAATAATTTGACTGTGCCCGATTGGCTTGCATGCATATATATATATATACCTGGACTGAGTGTGGATCGGGCTGCACGCCGCAGCGAATGTTACGATGATATTGCGCTTGGGCTGTAGGAGCCCCTCCGGAGTTTGAACCCCCACAGTGAGCGCGGGTACCCAAATGGATCGGGCTGCGCGCCGCAGCGGTCATGTGCATTGCATTGCATTCATGCATTTATACCTAATTGTCTTGTTTGTCCTGATATTGTTGTTGTTTCATCGTTTTATGTGCTGAATCGCTGATTATAGCTTTATATTATAATATTTCGGAATTTCTTACTTTCAGCCATTATATATGTTTATTACTCACTGAGTTGGAAGTACTCACTTTACTCCCTGCACCATGTGTGCAGATTCAGGTGCTCTGGAGACTTAGTGGAGTTGTTTGCTGTCTTCTTAGATTTCGGTTTAGGAGTTGTTGAGGTAGCTGCCTGACGTCCGCAGGACCTGACTTCTCCCCTTTATTGCATTTGTCTTTCCCTATCCTAGACTTTCTTTATTACTATGAATATATTGCTCTGTTACATTTAGAGGCTCTAGACTCGTGACTCCAGATCTATTGGGGGAATGTTTGGTATATTCGTTATTATTTTTCGTACTATTTTATCTAGTTACGGATTGGAAACTTGATATTTATTATTTTAATCGTATTATTTGTTAACGTATTGCGAATTTGGATTGAGAGTATTTAATTGGTCGGGCTTGCTTAGCATTAGTGTTGGGCGCCATCATGACCGGAATTGGGGTCGTGACAGACGTTTTGGTTGACTTTGAGTATTTGATTAAAGATTCAACCTTTATCGTTTGAGTTTGATTCCTATGGAATTATTTGATTTTTTTGAGTTGCTTTTGGCTAGTTTTGAGCCGTTTGGAGGTCGATTCACACGATATGGCATTTCTAGAGTGTTGTTTGGCTTGCTCAGTATTTGATTTGGCTTGTTCGAGGTAAGTAACATATTTAAACTTGGAATTGATGGTATTTATCCCTGAAATTATGCTATTTGAGATGTGTTGGTAGTGTCGCACGCACTGGGTAACGTGCGTGCGTGTGTGCACCAGGGTATTCATGATCCGGGTAGTTCTTAGGCTATTATATGCCTTGTTTTACTATCATGCTTCTTTGATATTAAGTTTGCTCCATTAGTATGATTACATGGGTTCTTATCAATGCTAGAAATCATGTCTAGGTCACCTGCTTAATTGTCTGAGACATGATAGGGCTATTTTCTCCATGTTGAGCTATTTGCCTTAGCCGTAGTCATACTGTATAGTCATGATAGTTCCATTCGCATGTTATATCTCTATCTTTGAGCACTTTTTATATGCTGTCTCACTTGTTATCGGTGTCCTTGTACGCGGCACAAGTTTGAGATGTATTTGCGGCACATGGTGATATTTTGTGTTGTATAATTGGATTATGTTTCTGTGAGATGTTGCCATATGGAGACTTGAGCGGATTGAAGACTAATGTGGGCCGTAGAGCCGTGTTGTGAGTTATGTTGGATCGGGTTGCATGCCGCAACAATTATATTAGTATTCAGGTGACGGGTACGACGTGCCCCACGTTGGGCTAAGCAGTACTGATTTTGAGGCGACGTGTGCACCAGGCTCCATTATTGCGCTATGTGATATTGATTAGTGCTTGGGCCAGGATCCTCCCCTCTGGAGTCCGACATTCGTAGTGAGCGCACGCATAGTGATACATACACGTGCTTTGGTGAGGGGCATTGATGCCAGACATCTATACAGTGCTGAGTGATTGTGTGTGTGATAAAATGGGGCATATGATCCAGGCACCTTGAGTGCACTGAGAGTGAATGTACTTGATGATATCAATGTGAAATTATTTACTTGACATGTATAATTGACATGTAGGCATAAAAATGTATTTTCCTCATGCTAGGTGGCAACATGGTGTTATTAAGTTGACATGTATACTTGATAGGTAGGCATAAAGATGCATTTTTCTCATGCTAGCTGGTAAATGAAATATTTTATTTGTTGTTGAAAGTTTGGGAAAATCACAGTTCTCTCATCAACTCATATTTTGATGATTCGGTGAAAGATTTGGGCTTTAACTGTTATACTTGTAAAGCATGTCTAAATTTCCATATTTGTGATCGAGCTAAATGTGATATCTTTTGAGTTATTTACAATTACTAGCATTATTATATCCTGTGATATTGATGATTACTATTATTGGACACCGACCTTCTACCGAGCTTGTCACTGCTTTTAACCTGAGGTTAGGTTTGTTACTTTTTGAGTACATATGGTTAGTTGTGCTCATACTACACTTTTGCACCTTGCGTGCAGATCTTGGAGCTGATGCTGCTGTGTATGGAGGGGGTTGGCATTAAGATGTACCTGCTTTCCGGATATATCTACCATTTGTCCTTGGTAGTTTTGGAGATTGTACTCTATTTATGTTTATTCCAGACATAAGTTGTAATTATTTTTAGACTAGCTTTGTAAATCTATGTCTTAGTGGCCCATGACTAGTACTACCAATCCTTGAGATTTTGAATAGAATTTTAGTTATTTTACTCATTGAATCTTATTATTCTAATTTGAGTTGTGTTAAATGTTATTTGGCTTATATAACAGATTGGTTAGGTGCCATCACAACTAGATGGATTTGGGGTCGTGATAGATAGCCATGAGCCATCTGCTCTGGGAGTGAGTAGTGGGAGTCTGGGCTCCTCCACGGCCTGTGAAACGGCTAGTGCCACAGGAAACACACTAGTGTGATTCATACTCTCCATGAAGCCAATCAGGCAGACTAAGACCTCTCAAAGCATTGGGGTATCAATGAACCCCTCTGGGACCTGAGCTGGTCGTATTTTCTTTGTCAGAACTGAGATCTCATTATCTTTTTCTATTTGAGGCTCGACAATAGGTGCCGCGGCGTGTGCTCTAGGATGAGCTCTGCCTCTACCTCTGGCTCTGTCCTGGCCCCTACGCCTACCCCTGGTAGTGGCTACAATTTGGGACTCTAGCTCCTGATCAGTTGCAGATGACATACATATCCTCACTATCTGTGAGAGAATAAGAGAAGAAAAATTCAATTTTAACGATAGAACAAAGTCGCACGATAGAGAAATAAAGAAAGAGAAGTTTCCTAAAGTCTTATAGCCTCTAGAAGATAAGTACACACGTTTCCGTACTGATCCTCAAGACTCTACTAAGCTTGCTCATGACTCGTGAGACCTATGCAACTTAGGGCTCTGATACCAACTTGTCACAACCTAAAATCACAACCATGAGGTCGTGATGGTACCTAACATTCGCTTGTTAGGAAAGCCACCATTAGCTAAGTGATTAAAGTAGTTTATCAATTAAAAACACAATAATAAGAAATAAAGAGTGAAATTTCATGAAATGTATGATAAATCCATAACCATCTCTGTCTATGACTATTCTTAGAATTTGGTGTCACAAGTACACGAGCCACTAGAATACTGCATATAAAGTTTGAAAAAACACAACAATGTCTGATACAAGATTAACAACAGAAAAGATAAGAAGGGAACTCTAGGGACTGCAAATGCTAAGCAACACTACCTCAAGTCTCCTAGAAGATGTCCGAGCAATCATATCTGAACGCCACTAGGACCAACACCAGGATCTGCACAAGAAGGGAAGAAGTGTAGTATGAGTACAACCGACGCAATGTACTCAATAAGTATCGAGCCTAACCTTGACGAAATAATGACGAGGCTATGACAAGACACTCACTCTAAACTTGTGCGAGTAATTAGTAGAGAAACAATAACATTGTAGAGAATCATATAAGTACATAACAAAAGGAATAAAATAAGTAGCTAACAGAGGGCCCCATAATAATATCTTTTCATAACCTCTTAACACAACAGGGTAATGGAGCATAACAGCCAAAATCAACTACATAACATCCTTTTCGTTGTGGCGTTACGGCGCACAACCCGATCCGAAATATCACTAACAAAACCGTTGCATCGTGCAAACTGATCCTATAAATAATAATACTGGTACGACTTGCAAACCAATCCATTATATATAATACTGTTGTGGCATACAACCTGATCAAATATATATAATACTTTTGCAGTGTGCAACCAAATCCAATATATATAGTACTGTTGCGGCGTGCAACCTGGTCCAATATATCATTAACAACCAAATACAGTAAATCTTACAGCATAATATAAAAGGGAACTACAACACATAATTCTCTAAGAGAATCCGATATAACATGGTAAAGCGATACGGGAAACAAGAAAGACAATAAGGCAAGTAAAGGCAGGAGAAAGTAAAAGCATCTACCTAATAACCTATGAGAGCATGTAACAAGTAAAGGTGCAAGATAAATAAAGGCATGAATAAGTGGAAGCATGTAACAAGTAAAATCACATAACATGTAAAACATGAAATAAATGAAGGCATGGTAAAATTAAAAACATGCAATAAAGTAGTACACCCCGCATGCTTGAACCCATGACGACATATATACACCCGTCACCTTGCATATACGTCGTCCCCACACATAAATCATATAGCAAATAGACCAATCAAGTCCTAATTTCCTCAAATCAAGATTAACCATGATACTTACCTCTTTCCAGAATAAGGTCAACAATTCACACGTGTTTCCCTTTAGAACAAGCCTCTAAACCACCCGAATCAAGTCAATTATCGTTCAAACAAGTCAACAAAATCTTTAGAAACTACACTCGTATAAAAAAGGTTAAATCTTTAACATAATCGGATAATTAACAAAAAGTCAACCTAAGCCTACATGGTCGAAATCCAAAACTAAGACTAAATCCAGATTATCCATTCATCTCCGAGTTTAAATATGTGATTTGTTTCGAGATCTGACCCCAATCTAATGTCTAAATCTCAAATATACAAATTCCCTAGTATCTACCCAAAACCCCCAATTTCTACTCTATGAATCATAGATTTGATAATGAAAATTCATGAAAAAGTAATGGAAATTGAATGAAAACAAGTTACAGTTACTAACCTTTGAATTTAGGAAGAAATTGCACATTAAAAGTCGCCTCTAAGGAGTCTAAGTCTCACAAATGGTGTAAAATGAGCTAAGTCATGAAATCCTAATGTTTACCCAGCTGCAGGTATCGCAACTGCAGTGTACGCAAATGCGCTCAGTGCCTGGGCCTCCCAGATGTCACAAATGCGACTAAACCTTCGCATTTGTGAAGAAGCAGCCCAATGCAACTGCGAAACTGCTCCTTAATTCCTAAAGTCGCAATTGCGTCCATTTCCTTGCAATTGCGAAGGCCACCCCACATGCAAAAGAGAACGTAGCTTAGCAAATGTAAAGCTGCCCAGCCCCCTCCAGCATCACAAATGCAAACATGATCTCACATATACGAGGCTCGCATTTGTGGACGGAACCTCGCAAATGCGAGATCTGTAGACCAACAACACTAGCAAAACACAACAGGTGCGCTAATGGTCCAACCTATCCGAAACTCACCCGAGCCCCTCGGGCTCCAGTTTGAACATTCACACAAGTGTAATAACATTATACAAACTTGATCGCAAGCCTATGTCATCAAAATAACATCTAAAATCAAGAATCAGTCATCAAAATTCAATATTTTCAAAGTTTAAACTCAGACTTTGAACTTTTCATATAACGCCAAAATGGCCTCGGGTCACTGGGACCCCAACCAAACATGCGTACAAGTCTAAAATCATCATACAAACCTACCATAATCGTCAAAACACTGGTCCGAGTTCATTTACCAAAATTTTTTATCGTGGTCAACTCTAGCCACTTTCAAAGTCAAAAATCATATTTTGTTTAAAAATCCAGATTTAAACTTTTTAGAAAGCAACACGCACCATACATACATGCCATAAATTATTAAATAAAGCTATGAGAGGTCTCGAAACACAAAAACGGAAGCTAGTACTCAAAACAACCTTCGGGTCGTCACATTCTCAATCTCTAATAAAAACGTTCGTCCTCGAATGAACATAGAAATGTACCTAGATTGTAGATGCGTGTATCTATTACTCATGTCCAAATAGGACTCCCAAGTAACGTCCTCAATTGGTTGACCTCTCCAACACGCTTTCAAGAAGGAATATCTTTAGATCTTAACTTCCAAACCAATCGGTCTAGAGTAGCCACCGGCTCTTCCTCATAGGTCAAGTTCTCATCAAGTTATACTGTGCCGAAGTCTAAAAAATGTGACCTATCCTCACGGTAGTTCTGAAGCATAGAAATGTGAAATACTGGATGTAACCCTGCTAAGCTATGAGGTAATGCAAGCCTGTAAGCAACCTCCTCAACTCTCTCCAAGATTTCAGATGGGCCAATAAACCTCGGGCTCAACTTGACCTTTTCCCCAAATTGCATCACGCCCTTAATATGAGAAGAGCCTTCTTACCATCCATATAAACCACATTGCAAACCTTCCTATCAGCATAACTCTTTTGCCTGGACTGTGCTGTATGAAGTCGCTTGTGAATAAATTTCACTTTCTCCAAAGTATCACGATCAAAATCTGCTACCAATAACCAAGACTCACCATGCTCAAACCAACCAATCGGAGAACAACATCGCCTCCTATATAACGCCTCGTACGAAGCCGTCTAGATACTCGAATGATAGCTGTTATTGTAGGCAAATTATGCTTGAGCTAGAAACCAGTCCCACTGACCCCAAAAATTAATAGAGTATGCCCTCAACATATCCTCTAAAATTTTAATGGTCCGGTCAGACTGCCCGTCTGTTTGAGGGTGAAATGCGGTACTCAGCTCGACCTGCACGCCTAACTCACGCCGCATAGCTCTCCAAAAGTGTGAAGTGACATGTGTGCCAAGATTGGAGATGATAGAAATGGGATACCGTGCAGGTGAATAATCTCCCGGATGTAAATCTATGCCGACCACTCTGAATAGTAAGAAGTCATCACCGAGATAAAGTATGTAGACTTAGTCAACCAGTCCACAATGTCCCAAAGAACATCATACTTCCTCAAGGTCCATGGTAAGACTACCACAATGCCCATAGTGATGCGCTCCCACTTCCACTCCGCTATCACAAACTTCTGAGTCAAACCACCGGGTTTCTGATGTTCATACTTCACCTGTTGATAGTTGAAACACCAAGAGACATTTCTAACAATATCTTTTACCATCTTTCGCCACCAATAGTTCAGCTTTAAGTCATGACACATCTTCATGACACCTGGGTGAATGGAATACCCTGAGCTATGAGCCTCCTAAAGGATCAAATATCTCAAACCATCAACATTTGGAACACAAATCCGGCCCTGAAGCCGCATTACACCATCATAACCAATCACGACCTTCTTAGAACCACCTCGCTACACCGTGTCTTTCAATACCAATAAATGAGGATCATTAAATTGGCGAGCCTTGATAAATTCAAACAAAGATTACTGTGCCACAACACAAGCAACAACCCAACTAGACTACAAAATATCCAACCTCACGAATTGGTTACCCAAAGCCTAAACATCCATGGCTAATGGCCACTGCACTGCCAATATAAATGCCAAATTGCCCTAGCTCTCCGCCTTCCTACTCAAGACATCGACCACCACATTGGCCTTCCCCGGATGATATAATACATTAGTCTTTCAATAACTCCAACCATATCTAGTGCCTTAAATTAAGATCCTTTTCTTAAATAGATGTTGGAGACTCTGATGATCGATATAGATCTCACATGGCACGGTGTATAGATAGTGCCTCCAAATCTTGAGTGCGTGAACAATGGTTGCTAACTCCAAATCATGCACATGGTAATTATTCTCATGGAACTTCAATTGACGAGACGTGTAGGCAATCGCCCTACCATTTTGCATCAATATCGCGCCAATCCAAATACGCGATGCATCACAATACATAGTGTAAGACCTCGAATCAGTGGGCAACACCAATACTGGAGCTGTAGTTAAGGCTTTCTTGAGCTTCTGAAAGCTCTCCTCACACTTGTCAAACCATTTGAAAAGAGTGCCCTTTTGTGTCAACTTTGTCAATGGGGCTGAGATAGATAAAAACCCTTCCACGAACTGGTGATAGTAGCCCGCCAAACCCAAGAAGCTCTGAATTACTGTAGTTGAAGTATGTGTAGGTCACCTCTAAACTGCCTCTATCTTCTTGAGATCCACCTTAATACCCTCAAAGACACAACATGACCCAAGAAGGTGTTTGAGTCCAACCAAAACTCACTCTTCAAATACTTGGCATATAGCTGACGATCCCTCAAAGTCTAAAGTATAATCCACAGGTGCTGCTCATGCTTCTTCCTACTACAGGAGTAAAGTAGAATATCATCAATAAGACAACCACAAAGGAATCCAAGTAAGGTTTTGAACACTCGGTTCATCAAATCCATGAAGGTTGTTGGAGCATTAGTCAAGCCAAATGACATCAGTAAGAACTCGTAATAACTATAAGGAGTCCTAATAGTTGTCTTAGGGGCATCAGATGCCCTAATCTTTACCTAATGGTAGCCAAATCTCAAATCAATCTTGGAAAACACCTTGGCACCCTGAAGCTAGTCGAATAAATCGTCAATACTAGCAAACAAATATGTGCTCTAGATAGTGACCTTATTCAACTGCCTATAGTCAATGCACATACTCATTGATCCATCCTTTTACTTAACAAACAATACCGACACACCTAAGGTAAAACACTAGGTCTAATAAATCCCTTGTCAATCAAATTCGCAACTGATCCTTCAGTTCCTTCAAATCAACTGGATCCATGCAGTATGATGGAATAAAAATAGGCTGAGTGCCTAGAACCAAATCAATGCAAAATTCAATATCCCTGTCGGGCAGCATACCTGAAAAATTTGTAGGAAACACCTCTAGAAACTCCTTCACAACTGGTACCAAATCCATACTAGGAACCTCTACACTAGAATCCCAGATAAAAGACAAATATGCCAAACACCCCTTCTCGATCATATGTCGAGCCTTCAAATATGAAACCACCCTGCTATTAGGGTAACCGAAGGTCCCTCTCCACTATAATCTAGGCAACCCTAGCATGGCTAAAGTTACAATTTTGGCATGACAATCCAAGATAGCATGATACGGGGAAAATCAATCCATACCAAGAATGACCTAAAAATCCACCATATTCAGCAATGAAAGATCAACTATAGTGTAGAAACTATTAATAGTGACAAAACAAGATCGGTACACCTGATCAACTACTATGGAATCTCCAACTAGCGTAGATACCAAAACAAGAACATCAAGAGAAACATGAGACATTCTCAAGTGTGAAGAAAATATGAAGACACATAAGATTATGTATAACCCGAAAGCATCTCTATGACAAACTGGGATAATGCCTATAATAACAACATCGGACGACTCCGCCTCAGGCCTACCCAGAAATGCATAACAATGGGGCTGACGCCCACGAACCTATCCTCCACCTCTAGGACGACCTCTCACTAACTGGCCTCCACCTCTAACTTACTGAACTCCACCTCGAGCTACCTGACCCCCGCCTCTAGCTGGCTGAGCGGGTGGTGAAGCAACCGATTCCGGAATCATGGTACAAGTACCTTGCTTTGGAATGTTGCCATGCATCCTGGGAAAATACTTCCTGATATGAACCCCATCTCCACACTCAAAGTATCCTCTCAACAGATGTAGCTACTGAATTTGAGACTGATTCTGATGACCAGAATAACCACTGTAATAGCATTGAATAGGTAGTGCAGTAACGGGAGATGAAGGTGCACTGAATACTACCTGCTCAAAATGAGATCCCTAAGCACCATGGCATCCTGATGTACCATGTGTGACCTGTAGTGTTGACTGCACCGGCCTGGTAGGATGGCCTCTATCAAAGGAAACCCTACCTCTAGATGAGGCACCATTGAATCCTCTAAAATGACGGGGCCTCTTGTTAGAGGCACTCTGATGCGCTCAATCATCCTGGATATATCCCCTACATGCATAAAAGGAATCTCAAACTCGGTCTATTTGGCAATTTAAAGTCTGATTGCATATCTTCTCCCTCTTATTAGGGATCGGGATAGCTGCATGGTGTGACAAATCCACTCGTACTAAGTAACTATCATGCTACTCTGCTGAAGGTACTCGAATTGACCACCCAACTCCTTTGTCTGAGTGAAGGGAATAAACATCTCCAAGAACAACTGCGAGAACTGATCCTATGTGAGAGGAGGTGATCCACTGGTCTTCCCTGCTCATTAACCTGCCACCACCTCTTGGTAGACCGTGCATATAAAATACGGTGAAATCAACTCTGTTGGACTCTACTAGTCCCATGTTGCGCAAAATATCATGGCAACAGTCCAAGAAGTCTTGGGGATGCTCTAAAAATGCACCACTAAAGTGAGGGGGAAACAACTTGGTAAACATGTCCAACCTCTTCAGCCATCAGCTGACATCACAGGTCTATACTCGGGCTATATAGCAACAATTGGCCGAACTATCCCAACTGGTAGAATTAATAAGGTGTGATAACCATGAGCCATCTGCTATAGGGTGTGAGTAGTTGGAGTCTGGGCTCCTCCCTTGGCCTGAGAAATGGTTGGTGCCATTTTACTGGCGTGAGCCATACTCTCATGAAGCCAACTATGCGGACTAAGGCATTATGAAGCACTAGGTAGCAATGAACCCCTCTAGGACCTAAGCTACTCATACTAGCTTAGTTAGAACTGGATCTCATCATCCTGCTCTAGTTGAGGCTCTATAAAAGGTGCCACTACGCGTGCTCTAGCCTGAGCACCGCCTTTACATCTGGCTCTGCCAGGGCTCTAACTCCTACCCCTAGTAGTGGCTCCAATTTGGGGCTCCAGCTGCTGATCAACTGCGGATGACGTACGCGTTCACACCATATGTGAGAGAATAAGAGAATAAAGATTCAATCTTAATGATAGAACAAAGTTGCATGATAGAGAAAGAAAGAAAGCAAAGTTTCTATTACGCTTGCTCATAACTCGTGAGACCTATGTAACCTAGGGCTCTGATACTAACTTGTCATGAGCCAAAATCCAAACCATGAGGTCGTGATGGCGCCTAACATTAGCTTGCTAGTCAAGCCAAGATTAGCTAAATATTTAAAGCAGTTTAACAAAAGAAAACACAACAATAAGAAATAATGAGTGAAATTTTACAAAATTATGATAAATCCATAGCTATCTCTGTCTAAGACTATTCCCAGAATTTGGTCAAGTACATGAGCCACTAGAATACAACATATAAAGTCTCAAAATGAAACATAACAATGTCTGATACAAGATAAACAACATAAAAGATAAGAAGGGGACTCCAAGGACTGTAAACGCCAATCAATACTACCCCAAGTGTCCTACAATAGGTTCGAGCAATCACCTCTGAACGCCGCTAAGACCAACATCGGTATTTGCACATGAAGTTCAGAAGTGTAATATGAGTACAATTAACCCCATGAACTTAGTAAGTATCGATCCTAACCTGGACGAAGTAATGGCTAGACTATGACAAGACAATCACTGTAAACTTGTGCGAGTAATAAGTAGAGAAGCAATAACATTATAGAGGAATAGATAACTACATAACAAACAGAATAAAAGAAGTAGCTAACAAGAGGGCCCTAGAATAAAATTATTTCACAACCTCCTAACACAACACGGTAATGGATAATAACAACCAAAATCTACTACATAACATCCTTTTCGTTGCGGCACGCAACCAGATCCCAAATATCAATAACAAAACTGTTGTAGTGCGCAACCCGTTGCTATATACATTAATGTTATTGCGGTGTGGAACTCGATCCAATAAATATAATAATATTGCGGCGTTCAACCCAATCCAATTGCACAATTGCGACCATTTCCTTGCATTTGCGAAAGCCACCCCCCTCGCAAAAATGAACATAGCTTCGCAAATGTGAAGCTGCCTAACCCCCTCCAAAATTGAAAACACGAGCATGATCTTGCATATGTGAGGCTCGCATTTGCAAAAAGAACCTCGCAAATGCGAGATCTATAGACTAGCAGCACTGGCAAAACAAAATAGATATGCAATCAGTCCGCAACCGATTGAAACTCACCTGAGCCCCTCGGGCTCCAATCCGAACATCTACACAAGTGTAATTACATCATACAAACTCGCTCGCTCGCACGCTTAAATCATCAAAATAACATCTAAAATCAAGAATTGATCATCAAAACTCAAGATTTTTGAAGTTTAAACTCAAATTTCTAACTTTCCACATAAAGTGCCGAAACAGGTTCGGGTCACCCCGGACCCCAACGAAACATGCATACAAGTCCAAAATCATCGCTTACCTAAAATATTGATTGTGGTCAACTCTAGCCACTTTCAAAGTCAAAAATCATATTTTCTTTAAAAATTCACATTTAAACTTTCCGAAAATTGACACAAACCACAACGCAAGTCATAAATCATTAAATAGAGCTATGGGAGGTCTCAAAAAAAGAAGAAGCTAGTACTCAAAACGAACTATCGAGTCGTCACAACAAATTTTCTCAATCAGAGCTCCCTAGCTCCTAAAATGATGAAATAATCTCTATGTATGAAATGAAGCTATTTATGCAAATGTTGAAAAGTTGCAGTTGTTGCAATTTTTTTCTTTATTGCAGATTTTTACTGGTTTTTGCCTTAATTTTTTTCCGAACATCTCAAAACTTATCTAAGCCTCTGGGACTCTTCTAAATCATCGCGACATTTCCAAATACCCAATATGGACTTGTCCAATGACTCAAAACACATATGCAAATATCACAACTTAGAATAAAGGTGCAAATCAAACTTAAGAACATTAAGAAACCTTCAAGTTGTAACTGTCTCATAATAGTGTCGAATTATACCCGAGCGCCTCGGGTGCTAAATCGAACATACATACAAGTTAAATATCATCATATGATCATACAAAAACCTTCAAATAATGAATCTAAATCCATTTACTCAAAATGTTAACTTTAGTCAATTCTAGGCATTTTAAGCTTGTAGTTCAAATTCAAGTGTTCCAAAATGCTCCTGAACCTCTTAGGTCCCATGTCATCCATACACTAAATCATAAATTACCAAATGAACCTATAGAAAGTATCAAATAATAAAATGGGATGCTAGATGTCAAAATAACTGATTGGATCGTTACAATTAGCCAGGAGATAAAAGCTGCATCTAGTCTTGTCAATAGTCATGTCAAAAAAGTTAACAAGACTTTAGATTGACCATATTTTGATTTGCACTTGAAATAAATTCTTTCGCCATCCATGTATTAATAGATTGTGCTAAAAATATTATATTTTATGATAAAATTATATTAACATATATGCATCTAAGAATAAATTTTAATTTAATATTATAAATATGTAATAAAAGGTTACAAACAAAAAAAAGTATTATTTGTAGCACGCCCCAAGCTTGAGTAAGGGGGACCGGCACCCGGTGCCTTAACTTGATCGAGCGAACCAACATGTAAGAATCATAATACTCACATAGATCTAAAATAACTACGGAAGCAAGATTTATAACAAACTGTCTATATAACAGAAACTGAGGGTTTGAGTACCAAAGACTAAAACAATTCAACAAAAGACTAAATCAAGACATATGTACATATCTGGAAGTCGACGTATGACTATGAAGTCTCTAGGATAAACTAAATTGTAGAAATGTGAGGTTAGTGCGCCAACCTACCCAAAGCTACTGTACAAAATAAGAAAAGTCTAGAATTGGCCCCAAAAGTATGTGAGGCTCACCACACCATTTGAACAACAAAACTGATGTCTATCTGGAGGAGCTACCACTCTAGGCCTCTGTACTTACAAGGTGAATGCAGCGTCCTCAGCAAAAAAGAAAGTGAATATTGTGAAATAATACTCATATGATAATGCATACTGAATAACATACGATAAACAAGAAGCTTATATAAGAGAGAAAAGCATGAAATATGTTGTTATGAAGACATAAGAGAAACTAAGAGACAATCTGTAGTTGTACTGTGCTTAAATCATGTTGTAACTTCTTTCGGGTTATTCTGATTATTCTATGGATTGCTATGTGACAACATTCTAGAATCATTGTTCATTATTGTACTTGGATCTGGATATATTCCCTTATTTCTTTTAATCCTTGGGAATGATATCACAGGGTGTACAGTAACATGACCACAAGGGCCTCGTTCCTCACACAACATCTATGGACTATAAGGGTACCAAAGGGTATATATAACACGATCACATGGGCATCGTATCTCACATGACATCAATGGTTTATAGGGGTGCTAAAGGGTGTACATAACACGACCACATGGGCCTCGTGCCTCACACGACATCAATGGACCACGAGAATAAGAGAGCGTGATCTACTTAACAATATTCTAGGAAAATGTTTCATTATCTTATAACTTTGGAAGTCATGCAGCACATAAGGCTCATTAGGAGCAAAACCATCTGAAATAGGTCTTACGTACATAATATTCAACTAGACACCTCAAAAGAAGTACTATGATCAATCTGAGAAAATACGGTAAGCTCTACATCAATCAAGAACAAGACACATATATAAACTCATCAATTATAGGAGCACAATCTCTAAAAAGGGTTGAACACAATAGGAGCATACTCTTTATAAAGGATCGAAAGTGATAGGAGCACGATAACATATGAAAGCTCGTTATAATAGAAGTATAACATGGATATTTCAACATGATACATATCTTGGGCCACACAAATTCATAGAGGAGAAATGTATGACTGGGAGGTCATGCAATAGCGGAAAAGAAGGGATGTAGCCTTACATACCTCGATTCTCAATTCTTCGAACAACTACGAAGAATCAACCCTTCCTTTATAAGATTTAATCTGCAAGAATCAACAAATAAGAAAGCTAATATTAGCAACTCCACAACAACCTTCAACTATATAATCAATTCAACATACATTCGAAGAGCGACAAGCTCCCGAGACAATCAATTCAACGGTGCATCTCCACACCCTTCTTTAAGCCTTAGCTACAATGTCAAACAAACTTTCTACAATATTAAAAACATTCCCAAACTTCACATCATACAAAACAGCCCCCATACACCATATACAACTAACAAAATTTGGACTCACGACTTCCGATCACCATCCCATGAGTCCTAACCGTAGAATATACACATAACACTCATAATAGCTCATGGAAGAAGGTAGGGGGAAATCTTTAACATACCTTATCTTCTTGGAAATCGCATAAACCTATTCACTTTGATGCTTGCTTTGGAAAACTTTGATTTTCTATATCAACGAAACATTGGTGTTAGAACTACTTACTTTATGTTAGGATAACCCTGCTTGATGATAAAATTTACTTACCTTCAAGTTCTAGGATGAAGGAAAATGTCTGAGGTCTGCTAGGGTTCTGTTCTTACAGGAGAAAAGGAATAAACTGAGTTAAAAGACGAGTTTGGGGTTTATATACGGGAACCCTTGGATGTGCCACCTGTCGCATATTCACTTGGGCACTGCGCATATATGTAATAAAATGTGCATAATTTTTTGTACCAATATTGTATTAACAAACAATTTGTTGAGTTGTAAACTAGACCCGAATGCCTTTAATTTTATAGGTAATTGACCACCTAACTCATCATACACATGTAGGTATGCTTCTTGTGTGCGCTCATTTGAAATACGGGTGTGTAGTGTAACACCAAACCTGATTTTTGCTAGGGATCTCCTTATACCTTAATTAACTTTCAAAATACCTCCTACACTTATTATTATGACCATATAATATAGTACTATTTTGTTGCCTCCTTGGTCACGCACAACATTATTTTCGATCGTTGTTGTCGCACTTTTAAGTCTTGAATAATTTTGGGGCTTCATCATTTTATATACTAAGTTCTTGATTTGTACACTTGAATGCAAGCTCATTCTTTCGCGTTTGGGTAAATTTAATCATGTCAGACGTTTCAATTCCTAGTCCGAAAATACGGGGTATTACATTTTCTCTCCCTTGGAAACATTCGTCCTCGGGAATCATCTACATCAAATGCTTTATATGTTTATTCAATGAAGGATAAACATATAAAGCTCCTCCTGGCCATAAAATAACACCTAACTATTAGAACTTACCTCTCATTTCTCTTCTCAGGAATCTTAGGCACGAATCAAAGTCATTTAGCCTAAAACATTTACTTGTCCTAAATACATTAAACAAGAGTAAGATGACATATATAATGGATACTTGAAGCTCGAAACATGGAAATGAAATTAGGAACCTTCTTTATGCTCGTGGAGCAAGTGTTGATACTTTGATCTCAGAGATTACTCAGCTTCCCATGTAGCTTCTTCATTTTTATGGTTCCTCCATAATTTCTCAATGAAGGCTATCTCTTCGAGTCTTAACTTTCCGACCTATCGCTTAAGAATAGCCCCTAGAACTTATTCATATGACAAGTTTTCTGTAATTTCCATATCTTCAGCAGGCACAATAAGGGAAGGATCTCCTACACACTTCTGCAAAATAAATACGTGGAACACTGGATTGACTGGTACTAACTCTGGTGGAAACTCCAGTTCATATGCCACTTTGCCAATTTTTCGCAAAATTTGGTATGGTCCTATATTCCTTGAGTTGAGTTTCACTTTCTTCCCAATTTGCATGACGCCTTTCATAGGAAAAACCCAATCATCTACATCAAATGCTAAATCTCTATGCCGCACATTTAAATGAGATTTCTGGCGACTTTGAGCTATATTCATTCGCTCCTATATTAATTTAACTTTGTCAATATCTTGATGAACTAAGTGTGGACCAAATAGACTTGGTTTGCCAACTTCAAACCATCATATCGTAGCTCTACACCTTCGTCCCTACAATGCCTCGAATGGGATCATTTTGATGCTAGAATGATAGTTATTGTTATATGCAATTCAATAAAGGGCAAGTGATCATCCCAATTCCGTTTAAAATCTAAGGCGTATTTTCTCAACATATCCTTGCTATGTATGAATAATGCATGTTGTCTAGTCATATTCTATGAGTGATATTCTTAACCTGAGTACCTAAACCTTTCTGGAACGACCTCTAAAAGTTTGGTATGAACCGAGAACCTCTATCAGAGATGATAGAATCTAGAGATCCATGAAATTGAACTACCTCTTTGATATACTACTTAGTATAATCCTTTATTGTGTCAGTAGTCTTAACGAGTAAGAAGTGAGTTGACTTCATAAGTTGGTCTACAATCACCCAAATAGCAGGGGCGGTTGGTTTAATCCTCTGTTGTGTCAGCATTGACCTGCGTCATTTTACTTTTTATATGTTTTTGTCCTATTTTATGACTATAAGGGGCGGTTGGTTTGGTTTCGGAAGGTTCGGGTTGAATTCAAAACACTTGGTGCTTTAATAGTGGCCTAAAGGTGGCCAAATTTGACTTAAGTCAACACTTTGAGTAAACGACATCAGAATTATGATTTGGATGTTCCGATAGCTTTGTATGGTGATTTTGAACTTGGCATAAGTTAAGATCGAGTTTTGGGTGGACCGAGAGTGTTTCAGCGCTTATTGTCGGAAGTTGGCATTTTGAAGGTTTTAGAGTTTACTAAGTTTGACTTGGGGTGGAATTTTGTGTTATCGGATCCCGTTTGGCATTACAGCTTTAGAGTAGGTTTGTTTTATCATATCGGTCTTGTGTGTGAAATTTGGTGTCATTCTGAGTTGTCTAAGTGTGATTCCTCGTGTTCGTAGTTAATTGGAAGAAGTTTGAAGTTTAAAAATTAATTAGTTTGGTTTGGATTGCCATTCTTGGTTGTGATGTTATTTTATGTGTTTTGAGGCCTCGAGTACGTCCAAATTTTATTTTGGACTTGTTGGTATAATTGGACGGGGTCCTGGGTAGCTCTGGTGAGTTTTGGACCACCTAGACCAATGTTCAAGTTGACAGATTTTTGCTGGTGCTGGTGTGCTTCGCGATCGCGAAGAAGAATTTTGGAGGGGGTAGTGGTTTCCTCATTTTGAATACAAATAAGGCCCCACGAACACGATGGAGGACCGTCTCCTCTTCACGAACGCGAAGAAGGAAGAGGAAGGATGGGCTAGCAGGCTTTGGCCTTCCCGAACGCGACAGAGGGGGCCGAAAACGTGGAGGGTTAGGGGAATTATACCTTGCAAATGTGACGTGGGAATTGCGAACACGATGAAGGAATATTAGGCAGGGGCAACTTGGCCTTCACGATCGTTAGGTTTCATTCGCGATCGTGATGAAGGATGCCTGGGCAAAATATAACTTTCATTTCGAGATTGTGTCGCATTTCAGCACATTTTCTCTTGGTTTGGGCGCTTTGGGAGCTTTTTGAAGGGGCATTTTCATCGAGCATTACTAGGTGAGTGATTTCTACTAGTTGTGACACATGGATTAGGCACGTATTTTAACATGGAAATTAGTAGAATTTTTGAATTTAGGTGACTAACCTAGAATTTGGTAAAAATGCGATTTGACCAAGAAATTGGTTACAGAATTGGATATAAATTATATATTTGAGTTTGTGATGCCATGGGTAATATTTATATTAAAATTCTCCAAACTTTTGGGCATGTGTGGCCGGGGTTAATTTTTATTGACTTTCCGACTGGGGTTGAGAATTGACTCTAATAGTTAAATTATGCGTTCTTGAGTATATATTGATTCGTTTGTGCATCCTTTTGGCTAATTCGAGTTTCTCGGTGTCGATTTGAGATGTTAGTGAGGTGTGGGAGACGAGTAAGGGACTTGAAAGCAAGGTAAGGCTCTTGCTAGTGTTATCAAATATCATTATGGGATCGGGCTGTTTGTAGAGGCATCTATGGATCAGGAATTATGACCTTAGCAATATCGTGTAATACTATTCTTATGGGATCAGTGCAGACTAATGCGTAATATTTTATAGGGAGTCAGCATACTTATGAGTTTTCCTGACTTGAGAATTGTCCTTGTATTTGGTATTGGTTGTCCTTGTTTCCTTCGCGGCAGTTTATGGTATTTGATTATTTCACAATTATTCTTACTGGAGAATCATATTATTTATATTTACCTTTTTCGTTGAACTTGTTGTGTTTCATACTCATCTACTTTGACGTACTTTGTTATTGGACCAGTCGTAAGTGTAGATGTCGACCCTTTGTCACTACAATTTGATTTACGAGGTTAGACTAGATACTTACCGGGTACGCATTAATTTATGTACTCATACTACACTTCTGCACTAATTGTGCATGTATTGAGTTAGGTTCATCAGGTGGTCACTCGGGTGCATAGCCGCATTAGCTGGAGACCTAGTGGTGAGCTGTTTTCCATGCTTCGACACGGAACAACCGGAGTTTCTTTCCCCCTATGTTTATTTTATTCTATCTATTTTTATTCCAATAGTAGTTATAGTAGTTTTGTATATTCTACTATATGCTCATGCACTTGTGACACTGGGTTTTGGGGATCTTTAGTAGATGTTCATGGTTGCGCCTAATACTTATATCATTGAAGTTTATGTCTTGTTCATACTTCGTTACTTAGTAAGAATGCATGTGTTTTACCATGGTTTCTAAACTTAATTCCGTTCTATTAATGAAATTCTTGATTTTAAAAGTGTTATGAATGAATGATTGTGTTGGTGGTTCACCGTTGGCTTGCCTAACGACACCGTTGGGTGCCATCACAGCTTATGGTGAGAATTGCGTTGTAACAGCTAGGTATCAGGGCACTATGTTTACATAGGTTTCACGAGTCATGAGCGGACCTAGTAGAGTCTTGCGTATCAATGCAGAGACAACTATACTTCTCTTCAAGAGGCGATAGGGTATTAGTAAGCTTCTCTTTCTTCATCTCCAATCTTGCAGTCAATGTTGTGCTAAGTCTAAATATTTCTCTTGTTCTCTCACATATGGTGAGAACGCACGTGACGGTATCACTCGATGGTAGAGGGGCTGCTTCCCCAGTTATCAGAGATAGAGGTAGAGGCCGAGGGACGGCCAGAGCTCCTATTAGAGGACGAGGGCATCCAAGAGTTTCCCCAGTGGTACCGCCATTAGATCTGATGGAGGATCCTACTATTGAGGAGAACTCTCTTTATACCTTAGTTAACTTTTTAAAACACCTCCTATACTTGTTATTATGACCACATAATATATTACTATTCCATAGCCTCCTTGGGCACACACAACATTATTTTCAATCATTGTTGTAGAATTTTAAAGTCTTGAATCATTTCGGGACTTCATTCTTTTATATACTAAGCTCTTGATTTGTATACTTGAACACAACCTTGCTCTTATGGGTTCGAGTCAATTTACTCATGTCGGAACGTTCAATTTCTAGTCCAAAGATATGAGGTATTACATTATCTCCCCCTTGGGAATATTCGTCCTCGAATGAGAGTTATAACTCAAGAAAATTGTAAGTTGGGGTTTCTGGAAGTTTTGGCATAGTTTGTTCTATAAAGTGAACTATCCGGATGAACTGATATTAACTTTGGTGGAAACTCTAGATCATAGGACTAGTTTCCCATCTTCCCGAATCGCGTGAAACCTTTCATAGGTGAAACTTTAAGGAACACCCAATCATCTACCCAATCATATGAACAATTTAATTTTTGCTTTTGTATCAATTTAACTTTCACCATAGCTTGATAAACCAAGTCTGGCCCAAGTAACCCTGCTTTACCAAATTAAAACTATGCGATCGGAGATCTATACCGTTGTCCATAGAATGCCTAGAATAAGGACATTTTGATGCTAGAATGATACCTATTGTTATATGAAAACTCAAAAAGGGGCAAGTGATCATCTCGATTCCCTTTAAAATCTAAGATGCATGCTCTTAATATATCCTCGAGTGTATGAATAGTGTACTTTGCCTGGCCATCTGTCTATCGGTGAAAGGTTGTACTGAGATTAACCTGAGTACGAAAAAGTATCTAAAACGACCTCCAGAAGTTTGCTGTGAACTTAGCACCTCTGTCAGAGATGATAGAAACTAGAGTGCCATGCAATTGAACTATCTCTTTGATGTACAACTTAGCATAATCCTCTGCTGTGTGAGTAGTCGATGACGTCCAAATCCACTACTAAAAAGTAAATGGACACGGTCGCATGCAATATAATTTACCCAACTATGAGTCGGGATCGAATCCCACAGAGAACATTAAGTAGGCGATTAGGAATGTAAGAGAATTATCACTTGTTATGCAACGCCAAAAACTTAGAATTTTTTTGAGAAAATATTTATATCTAATTGAGAAAATGTAAATTAACCTAGAAATCAAGTAAAATGATCAATGGCTACAAGTATGGATACACGGGGAATTACACTTAAGTAACGATCCAATGTATTTCACGATTTAACAAATATGAGCGAGTTTATGTTAATTAACCTCGGGTAATAATTCTATATTAGCTTCTTCCGAAGACTAACAAGACTTCCTAATTGAATTATCCCTAAGACAATTAAGAGATTAAGCACACCCGAATATGGCTACAAGTAGTTCAATCATATTCCTAGGTAGAATCTATAAAATGAGGGTTAAAGCCTCAAGTTCTTGTTAATTAATCTTTTCCAACCCCAAATAATCTTTTCCAAAATTAATTCAAAGTTAATGGGCGAGTCAGCGGTTTTTTTGTCCATCTCCCCAGAGTTCGCACCTTCGGAACAGTCAATGCAGGTGTGAGGCCGCATCTGCGGCACTATTTTCGCTTCTGCGGTGTTCATAAAGGGTTCCAAAGCCAAGAATTTTCGACTATTTTACTTCTCAAACAAGATTTTTTACACAAAATTTATACTCAAGACTTCTAAATTAGCTACATGAATCGCCGATTCTACTAAACCTGATTTTGTGGTACTTAGCACACAATTTTCTTTTGGACAATTGGTCGAACACTTTGCAAGCAGTAAGAAATTTATGCTTATTCACACAAATTGGGTACTCAGATTTCCCCCAAAATTATTGTTCAACAATCAACAACACACGCTACATACTCTCAACCAATATCCCTCACTCTTAAAACTAAATTTGATAATAATAAAAAGAATGTGGGGGAAAACCAGCTTGTGGAAAAAAAAAAGGAAAAACAGTGGAGAAGAAGAAGAAGAAACAGAGATGAAGAAGAAAATGGTAACAATAAAGGAAGGGAATAGAGAAGAGACATGATACATGTGTGGTCTTGTACTTGAGAACTCAAGTATGAGCAGTGATGAAGAGCAGTAGCGTGAGAGAGGAGAGGGAGTTTCGATATTTTGGGGAAAAAATTAGTCTCACTAGACTGAGGGAGGGTTTTGAAGTTTACCCGTTCGACCGCAACAGCGGAAAGTTAAGCACTTCTGCGTGAGCGCTTTTGCGGCTGACCAACCGCTTCTGCGGAAATTTCGCATATGCGCTTCTACGTGGCCGCATCTACGAGAAAAGTTCTGCAGATGCGGTTACACCAGATGCCTGGTGCCCAGATTTTTGCAGCCACTGTTTTTGTGCATCCCAAAACCTCAAATTCCTCAATTCAACTCCAAAAAATCTTAAACTTGGCAGATTAGTTAAAAATAATATACTAAGCTATTCTAGAAAAGAAAATTTCAAAGACGACTAAAATGTTTGAAAACGATGGGTTGCCTCCCACCAAGCGCCGCATTTAACGCCGTGGCACGACGCGAATAACTTTACCACTTTTCTCGCCACTTTGACGATATGAATTGGGCACCCAACTTGGAATCAAGCTTGTGACCACGAGCGGTGGGGGGTGGTAAGTTGATGATCAAGCCAAACATTAATTCTTCATTTTGCATTTCTTGTTCCCTCAAATTGTAAGATGTATGGCTTTTGTCTTTCCTCTTCGTAATCCCTCATTTGACTCGTGTTGTTGAATTCCCATGTCACCACACAATTCCAATGTTGAAAAATGCTTGGAATGTGACATCAAACCTCCAAATTGCAATTCTTCCCGGATTTTGACATCCTCTTTTTCCCCCGGACTAGTGTCAATCTCAACCATATTTTCAATTACACCGGTTGACTCTAATTACACATTTTTCTCGGCATCACTAACACGCATGGAGTCGGTTGGCGGATGTTCAATTCTTGATTCCTCAAAATAAATGATATGCCCCACAGTAGTACGAGGATATGTTACACCTGTAGTATCGTACATTGAATTTGTCATAAGATAATTGACATCAGTTCAAGGACAAGATTATTTGGAGATTATAAGTATTATGCTATTTCAAACAAGTGATAATTAAATTCGTGTAGGTGAGAGGGTAAGCAAATCGAAGAAAGTGAGTTTCATCGAAGTTTGTCGATTTGGGATAAAATACGGTCCGAGCTATAATACCTCGTATTTATGGACTAATGCCATACAAGGTACCACATGACCATCATAGCAAGATGTATACAATTTGTTAAAAGTGAGTAGTATTTTAAGTAAATTAAGATAATTCTTAATTATGTTGATATTTGGTTAATTGTGGATTTTTGGGGGAAGATTAGTAATTAATTAAGGTGTTTGGTGGATAAGATTAAGGGGGAACATCATCCTTAACATGGAAGCCCACAAGTCTTGATCAAATCACAAAATATAAGTCTTATTTCATAAATCAAGGTGGCACTTTTTAAGAGAGTTTGTGGCCAAGCCATCCCTATCTAGTGGGGCCCACAAAAGCCAACAATTTTAAGAAACTCTTTACCTTATTAAGATATGATTCTAAGTGTACCAAGTAAAGGATGAAGCTTCATACGGATTTGCAATTCTAAGGGACTTGGAACGAAGTTATACTGTATAATAGCAACGAGATTTGCAATTCTAAGAGAGCACGGTACAATCTTTCTCAAGAACATCATACGGATTATCCCTACTTCGGTCCGTCGTTACATGTTTTCGCAAAAGATATGTGTTAGGGGGATTCAAGAGAATCAGTTCAGATGTGTTAAGGTTAAGCCCTTCCTTCATTTTGGCATGATCTCGTAATTACATGTGTTTGATAACGAGGCATAAAGAGAAGTTCATACTCCCGAATTTAGATACATTATCCTAGTCTCATAAGTTATAGTATTCTCGTTCATCGAGACTTTATATTCAATTGAGTATTGTCTTCTTCCAGTCAAGAGAGTAGAGGGTCTACATATATACAGTATTATAGTATTTTCACCACAATCGAGCTATAACCAGTAGGCGGGCCCCTATTGGGCAACCTCTAATTAGACGGTAAGTTATATACCGAGCATACTGCGGCTGAATGCTTATGAGTGAGCCCACTTGCCGAGATATAGAGCCTAGTATGGCCGAGTGCCTATGAACGAGCCTACTACGGTAGAGTAGTTACATATACAGAGCCTTATAAGACCGGACAACTATTTTACTTACTATATTGAGAGAGTTGAGTCAGTATCAGCAGGTAAGCATATCTTCATATTATCTTTGACTCCCAGTTACTTTCAGATATTATACTATCAGTTCAGTTTCAGCTTTCAGATATTTTATTGCCTTACACACTCGGTATATTATTTTGTATCGACACCCCTTTTTCTAGGCACGCTGTATTTCATGTATGCAGATTCAGACAGACAGATGGGTAGACCTCCTCAGTAGGTGTTGCCTGAGTTTAGCTTGATCGGTAAGCTCCACGTCCTTCGGAGTTGTCGGGTCTGGAGTTTTGTACATCTTGTGTATATATGTATATATGTTATGAGTAGGTCGGGGCCCTGTTCCGATCACAGTACATCCATCAGTAGAGGCTTGTAGACATATCCTGTCAGTTAGTGCAGTATATTGGGCTTGTAGGCCTTGTATGTGTATTTTGTTGGTTTGTCAACTGTAGTAATTATGACGGCCTTATCGGCCCAGCTTTATATTGATGTTTAGTCAGCGTTAGTTTTTGTTCAATTTTATATTTTGCTTCGCAAATTATCTTGCCATGTAGCCCAAGGACAAAGTATGACATTATATGTTGAGTCTTATAGTCGGAAGATGGTACGCAAGGATAGGTGAGGCACCGGGTGCCGGTCTCGCCCCTCAGGTTTGGGGCATGAAAAAAGTGGTATCAGAGCAATTCTGTCCTAGGCAGTCTACATGTCGTGTCTAGTAGAGTCTTGTTTATGGGTGTGTTGTGCATCACACTTATAAGTGGGAGGCCACAAGGCATTTAGGATTGTCATTCTTTCTTGTTACTCTAGATCGTGTGGTAGAGCTCAATTGTAAGAACTCAATTTCCAAAACTCAATCTTATTCATAATACGACGATGCCTACATCCCGAAAGACGGTTGGTAAGAGATATAGCTGTAGAAGAGTTGAGTCAAAGGAACTCGATTTTTCATGATGCTTATGATGAGTAAATGTAAGGTCTTCAATAGATTATGTGTGTACTAAGACATGTAAGCCTCTTGATAAGGAGCCTTAAGGAAAGAATATCCATCCACCCCTATGGTGAAAGGCAATGAGAAATTCAGAAGATAGATACAAGTTTCAATAAGTAAAAGAAGCAAGATGAAGAAGGGTACGAGGCGCGCAGTTAATGAAGATTATCAGTATTTGCAATTCAGGCAGAGGAATATAAGCCTTTTGAGTTACGATCAACAATAACAGAGGTATGTACAATTGGCCACACCCATTTTAGTTATGCCCTATGGGGGCTAACATGTGTAGTTTAAGGGAAGGACGGGATATCACGATCTGGATGGGGTTAGAGTAACCCAAAACGGTGGATGGATTGTTTGCGTTAGTTGACATTTCCGAAGGGTATTGCAAATAGATCTCCTTGTGAGACACCCAGATGGCGCACTCTAAAGTAGTACATCTAGATATGAGTACTACAAGGATAGGCACTAGAATCCTTGAAGGGATAAATATTACCTTAGTATGGCTCCCGTCCCTAGTAGAGAAAGAATGTTAGGCAATTCGAAGAGCCAATGGATAGGGCAAGGGGAGCTAAAAGCAAAAGAATGTCTTGTTCGAGTTTTTCAGAATAAAGTGATAGGCATAGATGTTAGCGGGAAATAAGAAGAGAGTTAATGAAGCATTATGAGTAAGATGTAATACATGGATGACAACAGTAGATCAAAAAGATGACAGTATTACAGAGTCTGTAGTCAAGTGAAGGAAGAAACGATAGGTGATAGGCCTTGAGACAACAAAAAAGTATAGGCCATAAAGTTATATCCTTATTTCAAGAAATAGGTTCATGACTCTAACGTGATTACCAGAAGGAAAAGCTCGACTTCCAGAGTAATAGAAATCAGTATGGGCTGGCGAACAAGATAAACTAAACATGGATTAGGGACTGAGTAATTTGATAATGGTCGACATCATGATAATTTCTGATTTCGTTCCGTCGATAATATAATAGACAATAGAAGAAGATTCATGAGAAATTTAGAGAATGGTCATTCAGGAAGACGCTTCCCTAAAGTAAGCAATGTGAGCAAAGTTAAGCTTAAAGGACTATATGTGCCAGTTACACTAAGTGTCACCCTCGTTAATAAGGAATTTTTTTATCCTTAGTACAGAAGGATTACCGCAAGGTGAGTAAGGGTTTTCGATAGTATGAAGATACACCAAGGATGAAGAGATAAAACATTTATAGGAAGATCGTTGTAGCACTAAATGATAGTACTCCCCTAAAGGGAGGAATATGGTGTGATATGGCATTAAGTCAAAATTAAGTGGTTCAAGTAACTATGGAATCCTAAAGGAAGAATGTGATAAAAATGAAAAGAGGACGAGATTGAACTTATTCAAATCCTACAGATATGCTACGATTCTAGAACATTATGCAAGCACGACGTTAAGGAAAGGAAGTAAGGGTTCCTGCCCGAGATGTTATTGATAGATAAGGAGCCAGTGGTAGAGGTAAGTTAAGACAAAGGAAATAACCCAAGAAAGATCACGCGAAATATTGATATGAGAATGGTCCAATGAGTAGTTAGTAGTTGATCCAAGAAGAGCCTAGTTGTGGCTAGACAAGATGATACAGACAAATCAATAGATCGTGCAAGATGAACATAATGAACCCCAATATGCGGAATTCAGTATTGCAATTATTATATTGTAATCCCTGAGAAATATTCAGATAGGAGTTGGAGTAGTTAAAGGTACCATTACGGAAATAAGAGGGAATCCCACTGGGAAGACAGTCAAAACATCAGTTCAGAAGCAACCGTACGAGCACATGAGTGTGGAGGTAAGTAACTAAGGATAATTATAGGTGAGTACGAACATCAAAAATTCTATCGGGAATACGATATAATAAGTTCGCAGCTTTACAAGAGTCAGAAGGTCCTCCCTAAGTACTACAATGAAAGACTAGCTGAGGAAATAAGAAAGAAGGCTTCAACCTAAACATGGTAACTTGAAGGAGAAATGGTCATGTAAAAACAGTCTCACAACAACATTGTACGCACTCCGTAAGAAAGCGGCACCTACCGTGGCTAATGAACGAGGAGTAAAATCAAAAGTGATATCGAGACCATATGAGTTGCATAGAAATCCCGGCATGCATGGGAACTAAGATAAGCTAAGTATGCACGCAATAAGGGGGCAGAAAGACCGGGAAAAGAAATAGCTTACGTTTAAGGAAAGCTGAGATGGAACGAAAAGAATTATTCAATCAATGATCCAGAGTTAGTTACATTATCAACGCACTTAAGATTTTGAAGTACTATCCATGCAGCATATATGTTGACAATCATACAGCCATAGAAGACTCCGGTATAAGTTAAAAGAAAGAATTGAGTCCAGGTCATAGACACGGATGGAATCATCAGAAGATTGTATCATGGATATTCCATAGCGTCCACAGAAGGCTAAAGGAATAACTAATACCAGGAGCCACATATCGGAAGATAGCTTAAGCCTACATAAAGGCTGACCAAAAGGAAGAGGAAACTAAAGAGTTACATCAACTAAGTAAATCAGGAGTCTAATTATTGGACCTAAAAAATTATAGACATCATGATTGAGAACATTGCCGAAACCACTCTTAACATCAGAGGTAAAAGAGAGATAGTACAGTAGCCATATTCTATAACAGCTCTTCAGTAAAGCCAGTTAGAAGAGTACCAGCCTTATAAGAAGTCAATATGAAGCTCCCAACGGATTGTGTATGCACCAAAGGTGCATATGTTATAATAGAGCTTCAAGTTGTGGATGTGAATTATACCTATGTGGAAGGGAGGTCGTGAAAGAGATAGAAGATATGATGCGAGATTTTAAGGTAAGTATGGTGAAGGTGAACAACGTACGAGATACTCAAATGTAGAAGGCTGTGAACAGTCCATACTTCAGATAGAAGGCTAAAAGCGCGGGGATTCAGTATTCAGGAATGATAGCAGCATCGTCAGTGGCATATCTTCCAGCCTATGATTTCTAGGTACCAAGAGATCTAGTTAAGAGAGTGAAGAAGAATTAGAGACGATGTAATGTCTCGCTCGATGTTCCGGATAACACAAGGAAATCTATGGTGCAAGCAAGTTGAAGGAAGGCTGTGAGTAGTATAAGTGGATATGTATAGGTCGCAAGCTAAAGTATGGTAGAGCGACAAAGTTTTAGGAATACAGGAGTATGGATAAGAAAGGGCGAGTGAGAATGTAACGAGAATGGATAAGCCCTTGGGATTAAGCCCATGAAAACGAGAGAGAAAGATGATGGGTTCTCTAAATTATATAAAGCTCAGTATAGCCTGAATGAGCTCAAAGGAGTCTAAGACTAGTAACATTTAGAAGAGATGGAATGTTGCCCTGGTAATAAAATGAGGGTGTAATTGTGACAGATAAAGGGTGACGTTTGGGCCTTCGATTGAATAATGATTTGAAGGAAAAAAAAAGAAGGAGAAAAGATTTCACGGACGACACGAGATTAGAATACCCCCTATAAGGTGAATCACATTGAGATACTATGAAATACAACAACAACAACAACAACCCAGTAAAATCCCACCAGTGGGGTCTGGGGAGGGTAGAATGTACGCAGATCTTACCCCTACCCCGGAGGGGATAGAGAGGCTGTTTCCGGGAGACCCTCGGCTTAGAGATCTGTGACAACAAAACCCGAAAAATAATATCAGCAACGTGAGAGACAATAAATAAATGGAAAAGCAGTAACACAAATATTATGTAAAAGTGTGAAACACAACATAAATCGCTAGCAGGGCTAGACAAACAACTATCATACTCGTCGGTACAAAGAGGGAAACCGGAACAAAGGGGAAAACCGCTCGACTACCCTTAACCTACAACCCTAATGCTCGACCTCCACACCTTCTTGTCATACAGGACTCCAGACGCTAACCTCCATTTCATCAACCCCACCCCAATACGGTGCGTAACATCCCCGTCGATCTCCCCATCACCTTGGATAATTGACCCTAAGTATTTAAAACTTTCTCTCTTGAGGATGACCTGTGAGTCAAGCCTGAATTACGCATCCGCTTCCCCTGTCACGTCGCTGAACTTACATTCCACATATTCCGTCTTAGTCCTACTCAACTTGAAACCTTTAGACTCCAGGACCTGCCTCCATACCTCTAGTCTCCCATTAAAATCGCATCGCATCTCATCAACCAGAACTATATCATCAGCGAACAACATACACCATGGTACCTCTCCTTGGATATGGTATGTCAGTACATCCAGCGCTAGGGCAAATAAGAACGGGCTGAGCGCAGATCCTTGGTGTAACCCCATAACCACCAGAAAAGGCTCCGAGTCACCTCCCACAGTCCTAACCCGAGTCATAGCTCCATCATACATATCCTTTATTGACCTAATGTAAGCCACCGACACACCTTTCACATCTAGACATCTCCAAAGGACGTCCCTTGGGACCTTGTCATACGCCTTCTCTAGGTCAATAAACACCATATGCAAATCCCTCTTCCTATCCCTGTATTGTTCCACCAACCTCCTGATAAGGTGGATAGCTTCTGTAGTAGAACAACCCGGCATGAACCCGAACTAACTTTCCGATATAGACACCGACCTCCTTATCCTCCCTTCCACCACCCTCTCCCAAACTTTCATGGTATGACTTAGTAACTTGATACCCCTATAGTTGTTACCATTCTGGATATCACCTTTGTTCTTGTACACCGGAACCATTGTACTCCACTGCCACTCATCTGGCATCCTCTTCGTCCTGAAGATAACATTAATCAACCCAGTCAGCCACTCCAAGCCTGCTCTACCCGCATATCTCCAAAACTCTACTGGAATCTCATTTGGTCCGGTCAGTTTACCCCGACTCATCTTACCCATCGCACCCACTACCTCCTCAACCTTAAAGCGTTTACAATACCTAAAGTCGTGGTGGCTCTCGGAGTTCCTCAATTTCCCTAACACGATGTTTCCATCCCCTCTTTATTCAGAAGTTTATGAAAGTATGACTACCATATTTGCCTAATCTAGGCCTCTTCCATCAATACTCTACCATCCTCGTCTTTAATGCACCTCACTTGATCCAGGTCGCGAGCCTTTTTCTCTCCCCCTTTGGCCAACCAAAATAACTTCTTGTCCCCACCTTTGCCCCAAGTTCCTCATACAACCGACCAAATGCAGCAGTCTTAGCCTCTGTGACCGCTAATTTCGCCTCCTTCCTAGCCTCCTTATATCTTTCTCTATTCACTCTCCTTTGATCCTCGTCGGTGCTCTCTACTAACTTAATGTAAGTCGCTTTCTTGGCTTACACTTTACCATGGACCACGCCATTCCACCACCAATCGCCTTGGTGTCTGCCAGAGTAACCTTTCGAAACTCCCAACACCTTTCTCGCTGCCTCCCTTATACAGTCCGTCATCGCTGTCCACATAGCGCTAGCATCCCCACCACTATTCCAGGCACTCATAGTCGTCAGTTGCCCCTCCAACTCCCACGCATTATCCTTAGACAAAGCTACCCACCTGATCCTTGACTGACCTCGTACAAACCTCTTCTTTCTCTTCATCAAGATACCGACATCCATCACCAGGAGCCTATGTTGAGTCGCGAGGTTCTCACTCGGGATCACCTTGCGATCCTCACACAACCCCCTATCACACCTCCTGAGGAGGAGATAGTCAATTTGAGTCTTAGCCACCATACTCGGGAAAGTAACCAAATATTCCTCCCTCTTCAAAAACATAGAGTTCACGATCACCAACTCAAAAGCTCTAGCGAAATCCAACAGTGAGGTACCACCCATGTTCATATCACCAAAGCCAAAGCCACCGTGTACCTCGCCAAAACCGCCAGCAGACGACCCAATATGACCATTGAAATCCCCTCCTATGAATAACTTCTCAGTAGGCAGAATAACCCGTACCACCTCATCCAGCGCCTCCTAGAAGCGCCTTTTAACCTCCTCGTCCAAGCCCGTTTGCGGCGTGTAAGTGCCAGTGACATTCAGAGTGCTCCTCCAACTACTACCTTAATCGCCATCAATCTCTCATTCACCCGCATAACCTCTACCACCGACTCTCTGATCTCCCTATCCACCAAAATGCCCACTCCGTACTTGCCCTTCACGACTCCGGAGAACCACAATTTATGCCCGTCTGCATCCCTCGCCTTCGATCCTACCCACCTAGTCTCTTGCACACATGCTATATTGACCCTCCCCTTCTGGAGAATCTTCGCCATCTCTATAGACTTACCCGTCAACGTCCCTATATTCCACGATCCAATTCTCAACCTACAAGCGATCTTGTTCCCTTTACCCCATTTAGGACCCGTCCCACCCTCTGACCCTTGCCCTACCCCCCTCCCCACCTCCCGACCTCCCCAGGACATGACCCTACTCTACTATTACAAACCACAGTCTCTATACCTACGAAGGTCTTAAAAAGGAAAAGAAAAAATACCACACAGAACAACAAATGGAGCAAATAGTAACTACAAGCCCACTACTAGACTGACTAGACTAGTACGAAATATTACGACAACAAAGTAATTAACACATGAGACAGAGAAATAGGAGGCGGGAGGTACCAAATCCCGCGAATAGAACCTGGAACTTTTGACTTGGTATACTCCCGATGCTGCGGAACCCGGCGTATATCTGCTGCTCTACTGCTTGTACGCGTGCACCTCCCTACCGCCGCCAAACAGCCACAAAAGTGATACCTGCAAAACACACAAACACCCACAGAACAAAGAGAATAGGGGGAGATTATGAACAGTTCAAATAAATCCCGAAGATGCACCAACGATTTCGCCAAACTTTAGATCGATTTTGCCGAAGCCGGAGTAAGAGACCGATGAGGAGTTCTTGACTACGTAAATTGACTGTTGCTTTTGGACCGAAAAATAACCAATCAATCAAGCCGGAAGTTTCCTCTTTATAACAGTAGATTTAATCCCAACGATGAGATCATATACGAAAAAGTAGATTTCTACTTTCTAAAAGATACAGAAATGCAAAAGAATGAAATGGGGTAGCGCTAAATTTGCCAAAAATAGCAAAACTGTCTAGAAAAATCCAATTTGGTCGCTAGAAAATTTTTTCCTAGAATGAATTTCCAAGGACAGAACTTTGTCACTCAGGAAGTTACTTTAATAATGTAAATTCGAATTTTGCATAAGAGATTATCGTCGAAAGTATCGTCGGAAAATTGATACCGGATTTGAATTCCGACTAATCGGACGGCAGCAGTACTGTATAGAAACTTCGGAATAATTCTGGTAACAAACCCAAGATTTTCAAAATCCTTCAAGGCCTAATAAAGAATAAATTTCTGAAGAATTGAAAGACAAATTTATTCTCAATGTTTATTATACTAAAAAGTAGATTTCCACTTTCTAAAAGACACAGAAATGCAAAAGACTGAAATGGGGTAGCGCTAAATTTGCCAAAAATAGCGAAACTGTCGCGGCAAAATCCAATTTGTTCGCTAGAAAATTTTGGCCCAAAATGAATTTCCAAGGACAGAACTTTGTAACTCAAGAAGTTACTTTGATAATGTAAATTTGAATTTTGCGTAAGAGATTTTCGTCGGAAGTATCATCGGAAAATTGATATCGGATTTAATATAATATTAAATCCAAATGATATCCTATTAGCAGTTAGAATTTGTATATGATACTATGAAATACGATTATGGAAATTACTCCAGATGTTCCCTGATGAGACGTGAGCCGTAGTGATTACGTAAGAGCTTTCAAGTTATCAGTAGTAGATTGTAGATCAATATTTAGGTGAATCAACAATAGATGTATAAAGTTCCAATGTATGAGAGAAGATAAGGATTCCATCCTTTAGATGAACCGTAATAATGAAGCATTGAAGGACTTTGGTTTATACATCTATGATAAGAAGCAACGAGAATAACCTAGAGTTTGGTAGCAAACCTCAGTAATGATAAATCGCTGTAAGAGTTATGGCAGTAAAGTCAGGTGGATAGATAACCGGGTCTATGAAATAAGATATAGCAATACTCGTAATTTCGACAAAGTACCAAGCGAAGAACTTCAGTAATGGCAAAAAATCGGAGCAAAAAAGAAGAGTCGCATAGGCGCCCTTACAAGGTCAGCGTCCTACAGGCTGCATGATAGAAGGTAGCAACAGTTACGAGATTGGAAGTATTTCGACCACAAGTCGTGGTATGAGAAAGAGGCCTAAAGGGGGGAATGCCTTGACCTTTGGATTTATTCATAGAACAGTTGCCCAGATGGCAAGGAGAGTACTAAAGTATTCGGAGGACAAAAGTTATGAACATGATAAGTGCATTAGTCAACACTCGATGACGAAGGTTCCAAAGGAGGGAATGATGTTACGCCCCACAGTATTACAATGGTGTTACACCCTGTAGTATTGTACGTTGAATTTGTCATAAGATAATAGACATCTGTTTTAAGGACAAGATTATTTGGAGATTATAAGTATTATGTTATTTCAAACAAGTGATAATTAAATTGTGAAGGTGAGAGGGTAAGCAAATTGAAGAAAGTGAGTTTTGTCGAAGTCTCTCGATTTGGGATAAAATACGGTTCAAGCTACAATACCCCATGTTTATGGACTAATGCCATACAATGTACCACATGACCATCATAGCAAGATGTATAAAGTGTGTTAAAAGTGAGTGGTATTTTAAGTAAATTGAGATAATTCTTAATTATGTTGATATTTGGTTAATTATGGATTTTTGAGGGAAGATTAGCAATTAATTAAGGTGTTTGGTGGATAAGATTAAGGGGGAACATCATGCATAACGTGACAGCCCAAAAGTCTTGATCAAATCACAAAATATGAGTCTTATTTCATAAATCAAGCTGGCGCTTTTTAAGAGAGTTTGTGGCCAAGTCGTCCCTATCAACTGGGGCCCACAAAAGCCAACAATTTTAAGAAATTCTTTACCTTATTAAGATATGATTCTAAGTGTACCAAGTAAAGGATGAAGCTTCATACGGATTTGCAATTCTAAGGGATTTGGAATGAAGTTATACTGTGTAATAGCAATGAGAGTTGCAATTCTAAGAGAGCACGGTACAATCTTTCTCAAGAACATCATACGGATTATCCCTACTTCAATCCGTCGTTACAAGTTTTCTCAAAAGACATGTGTTAGAGTGATCGTCAAGAGAATCGGTTCAGATATGTTAAGGTTAAGCCCTTCCTTCATTTTGATATGATCTTGTAATTACATGTGTTTGATAACGAGGCATAAAGAGAAGTTCATACTCCCGAATTTATATACATTATCCTAGTCTCATAAGTTACAGTATTCTCCCTCATCGGGATTTTATATTTAATCGAGTATTGTCTTCTTCCAGTCAAGAGAGCAGAGGGTCTACATATATATACAGTATTACAGTATTTTCACTACCATCGAGCTATAATCGGTGGGCAGATCCCTATTGGGCAACCTCTGATTAGATGGTAAGCTATATACCGAGCCTACTATGGCCGAGCGCCTATGAGTGATCCCAAAAGGCTGAGATACAGAGCCTAGTATGGCTGAGTGCCTATGAGCGAGCCTACTACGTCAGAGTAGTTACTTATACCGAGCCTTATAAGGCCGGAAAACTATTTTACTTACTATATTGAGAGAGTTGAGTCATTATCAATAGGTAAGCATATCTTCATATTATCTTGGACTCCCAGTTACTTTCAGATATTATATTATCAGTTCAGTTTCAGCTTTCAGTTATTTTGTTGCCTTACATACTCGGTACATGATTTCATACTGACGTCCCTTTTTTTTGTGACGCTACATTTCATGCGTGCATATTCAGACAGACATACGGGGAGACCTCCTCAGTAGGTGTTGCCCGAGTTCAGCTTGATCGGTAAGCTCCACGTCCTTCGGAGTTGCCGGGTTTGTAGTTTTATACATCTTGTGTATATGTGTATATATGTTATGAGTAGGTCGGGGCCCTGTTCCGATCACAATACATCCATCAGTAGAGGCTTGTAGACATATCCTGTCAGTTAGTGCAGTATGTTGGGCTTGTAGGCCTTGTATGTATATTTTGTTGGTTTGTCAACTGTAGTAACTATGACGGCCTTGTCGGCCCAACTTTATATTGATGTTTAGTCAGCGATTGTTTCCGTTCAGTTTTATATTTTGCTTCGCATATTGTCTTTCCATGTGGCCCATGGCCAAAGTATGACATTATATGTTCAGAGTCCCATAGTCGGAAGTTGGTATGCAAGGATAGGTGAGGCACCGGGTGCCGGTCTCGCCCCTCAAGTTCGGGGCGTGGCAATGAAACTCACTTTTTCCCTCGAAACCAGACTCTTCTTGACTTCTTTCCACACTCTCAAGTTGGTGGGCATAGTGAGCCTCAACCAATATTTTCATTCCATTTTCCAAAGTGCGGATATGTTCATCATTTTAAGTCAAGCCTTGTTTCAAGTCCTCGAGTGCCAAGCTTTGCTTCTCCTCATTTTCAAGAATGACTTCCAACATGAGCATCATTTTCTCATTTTGAGCATTTGAGAGTTGTTCTTGGTTTTGATCAAGTGCCAAGGAAGGATTTTCGGCTTCAATCTCTAAGGAAGGTTCTTGGCTATCATTCACTTTCAAGGCTTTTTGGACCTCTAAAGCTTCAAGCATTTCTCCCATTTGTAAGTTCAATCTTTCAAGCGCCAAGTCATTTTGGAGACTATTTTCCAAAAGCTCCTCCAAGGAACTTTGCTCTTTGTTTCCTCCTTCAAGTAGGCATTCTAACATGAGCTTGAACTCTCCATTTTGACCATGCTCAACTTCTTCCACTTCCATATCCCTATCATTTTCATCATAAAAAGTAGAATCATCATAGCGGGGGATTGGGGAAGGGAAGGACAAATAAGCAAAATACTCCCAATGACCATTTTGACGACCACACTTATCACAAATACTCCACTCATGGGTTTGAAATTGTGCGTACAATCCGTCCCCGGGAGAATTTAAATAATTTTGCCACGAGTGAGGTCCTCCACAATAACAACAAGGGTTATCAAAGTATGAACAACTACCATCCGACCAATTTTCATTACATGATGCCATTTTTTCAAAAACTAAGAAAATAAACAAGAAAAAAACAAGAAAAATAGACCAAGGTAAGAAAGATAATTACATAATTATTCACAGGTTTGGACCAAAGCACTTACGCTTATTTCTCAAACAACCTAAAAACGCCAAATTGTTCCCGGCAACGGCGCCAATTTTGATGACGTCAAAATCCACTACTAAAAAGTAAATGGACACGGTCGCATGCAATATAATTTACCCAACTATGAGTCGGGGTCGAATTCCACGGAGAACAATATGTAGGAGATTAGGAATGTAAGAGAATTATCACTTGTTATGCAATGCCAAACACTTAGAATTGTTTTGAGAAAATATTTATATCTAATTGCAAAATTGTAAATTAATCCTAGAAAGCAAGTAAAATAATCAATGGCTACAAGTATGGATACACGGGGAATTACACTCAAGTAATGATCCAATATATTTCACGATTTAACAAATATGAGCGAGTTTATGTTAATTAACCTCGGGTAATAATTCTATATTAGCTTCTTTCGAAAACTAACAAGACTTCCTAATTGAATTATCCCTAAGACAATTAAGAAAATAAGCACACCCGAATATGGCTACAAGTAGTTCAATCCTATCCCTAGGTAGAATAGTTCTTGTTAATTAATCTTTCCAACCCCAAATAATCTTTTCCAAAATTAATTCAAAGTTAATGAGCGAGTCCTAGGGTTAGCTAATCCTTTTGGAAACATAAAAGAACAAGAATAATTAAAGAAATAATAACTCACTTCATAATAAATAAAAATCATTCAATACATTAGCACAACAACATATTTAATCCACACTTTGAACATGAATATTTTCATAAACAAGATTCAAGTGTTGAAATAAATACTACACACTTAGATATACAATACAAAGCAAGGAAATGAAGAAATAAGCATAAATGAGTAAGAAATCCTCAACCAAAAGCATCAAATCTTCAAGACCCAAGTGTGTGTGCAAGAATCCTAGCTCCAAAACTTGTTCTTCTCAAGTCTTAGGATTGAAAATAAGCCAAAGATCTGCCAAAAATCTGCTAGGTCGTGTATTTGTGGGTTTGGAGTTGAGGATATGTGAATTTCCAAGTCTGCCCATATCTGAAGCTTGTTGACCGCACATGCACAAGGATACTCGCAGATGCGGTCCCAGCAAAATTTGCCTAGGTCTGCAGATGCGCCTTCTTCCTCACAGATGCAAGGTCGCAAAAGTGACCAGTGTTCCACAGATGCGGAATCACTGAAGAGTTTTGCATATTTTCCACCCTTTTTTGCTCAATTCCACTTCAATTGAATTTAACTCTCCTCATGGCATCATTTACCTGAAAATCTAACAATACTCACCATAAACGATCTCATATTATAATTAAAGGACACAAAATCTAAATAAAAGAGACTAGAATGAGTGGTAAAATCACCACTCATCTGTAGTCTTAACATGTAAGAAGTGATATGACTTCGTGAGTTGGTCTACAATCACACAAATCGAATCATAGTTACAAAATGGGAGAGGCAAGCCTATGGTGGAGTCCATATTCATCATCTCCCCATTTTCACACTATTATCTCTATGTTCTGTGTTAACCCGTGGGGCCTTTTGTGCTAAGCTTTGACCTAGTGACAATTCAAACATTGGGCTTCAGAATCTAACGTATTCTTTTTCATATCATTCCATCAACAAACCTCTTAAGGTCATGATACATCTCCGTCGAACCTTGATAGGTGGAGCATCATAAACCATGTATTTCTGCCATAATCCTTTATCGAAGACTTTCAACATCAAGAACACAAAGTCTATCCTAGTACCTCAAGATACCATCTCCCTCTAGCTCAAAAGCTATCATTTTGTGCCGTTGGATCCCTCTTTGAGATGATGCAACACGAGATAATCATACTTCTTTTCTTTCACTTCTGCTACTAAGGACGACTCCGCTATATTCTAGATGACTACACCACCATCATCTGAGTCCAAGTATCGAACTCCCAAGCTCACTAACCTATGAAGATTTTGACTATTTCTCTCTTTTGTGCTTCTAAGTGTGCCAAACTACCCATGGATTGTTGAGTGAAGGTGTCAGCTACAACATTAGCTCTTCCAAGATGATAGAGAATATCAACATCATAATATTTAAGCAATTCAAGCCATCTTCATTGCCTCAGGTTCAACTCTCTCTGCTAGAAGAGATATTGAAGGCACTTGTGATTAGTGAACATATCAACATGAACTTTATAGAGATAATGACCCATATCTTTAATTTAGACACCTATCACAAATTCTAAGTCATACCTCGGGTACACTTCGTGTTTCTTAAGATTCCTCGAAGCGTATGAAATTACCTTACCATGTTGCATCAAAACATAGCCCAAACCAGCCCTTGAAGCATCACAATAAATAGCATATCCATCGTAACCTTCTAGCAAGGCCAAGGCTAGTGCCGATTTTACTTTGTCTTTCAATCACTGGAAACTATTTTGACACGCGTACGACCACTGGAAGATGGTCGCCTTCCGAGTTAACTGGTCAATGGGGAAAAAATAGTGGAAAAACCCTCTACAAATCTTCGATAATAACCTACCAAACCTAAGAAACTTTGAACCTCAGCAGGAGGCATAGGTCTAGGCCAACTCTTCACGACCTCGATCTTTTTGAAATCTACTCTAATGCCATCACTGGAGACCACATGGCCAAGAAATTCTACAGAGTTCGACTAGAACTCTCACTTGGAGAACTTGACATATAACGTATGATCTTTCACTATATGCAAAGCCAATCTGAGGTGACCCCCATGTCCTTCTTCACTACGCGAATATATCGGGATGCCGTCAATAAACACAATGAATAATATGTCAAGCAAAGTCTTGAAGACCCTATTCATAAGGTCCGTGAAAACTGTTGGTGCGTTAGTCAAGCCAAAGGTCATATCAAGGAACTCATAGTGACCATATCACGTTCTAAAAGTTGTATTCTGCATATCCTTCTCTCTAACTTTCACATGTTGGTAACCGGATCTCAAGTCGATCTTGGACAAACACTTGGCACCCTGTAATTGATCAAATAGATCATAATTTTGGGGAGCGAATACTCGTTGTGTACAGTGACCTCGTTCAGCTGGCGGTAATCTATACATATCCTCATAGAACTGTCTTTCTTTCAGCCAAATAGAACTGGTGCACCCCAAGGTGAGATGATGGTCTGATGGGACCTTTGTCAAGAAAATCTTTCAACTACACATTCAATTCTTTCAATTTTGTTGGGGCCATTATGTATGGAGGAACATATATTGGTTGGGTACCTGGAAGCACATCGATACCAAAATCAATCTCTCTATTTGGTGGGATACCAAGAAGTTCCTTAGGAAATATTTTTGGATATTCATTCACCACTTGCACATATTAAAAAATCGATGCCTTTTCATCAACATCAATGTCCTTTACTTGGACATGGTGATATAAACACCCTTGAGAAATCAAACTTCCTCACCTTAAGTTAGGATCAACCTACCCTTAGGCGCCATATAATTATCATTCCATTCCAAGACTGGCTCCATCAGAAAATAGAATCTCATGATCTTGGCCTAATAATCGAGCGTAGCATAATAAGATGATAGTCAATCCATACCCATAATGACATCGAATCAACAATTTCTAACTCAATTAGGTTTGTTTTCTTGCCACAATGATATCACAACAGTACAACCCCAATAAACCTGTCTGGCTATAACTGATTCACTAGCCAGAGTTGATACAAAAACGACTTACCTAACCATTCTGGCTATACCCCGAATTTTCCAGCAACAAATGGAGTATTATACGACAAGGTAGACCCTGTATATTAGTGCATATACATCATGATAGAAAATAGATACTTAAAAGTAACCACATCGGGTGATGAATATGAATCATGTCGGCCCCCTAGTGCATATATGCAGTTCTGACCACCGCCTAAACTAGATTATTCACCTTTACCTCTTCCTTGGTTGCAGGTGCGTGAACGCCACAAGATATGGATGGTGCTGCTGAGGATGCTACTATCCCTGTAGGCCGAGCTCTACCATCATTCGTCTCATTTCAGGCTTCTGGAAATTCCTTATAATATGGCCAACCACGCAACACCGACAACATGCATTCGAGCCATATTAACATGGCCTTAGATGCATTTCCCTACACTGACTACAATGAGACCAAGGCGGTCTACCCAGACTCTTGCTACCTTGAATGTGTGGGTCTGGTGCCCTAGAACTCTAACCTTGTACTGACTGGACTAGCAGCCCTGATCATTCCTGGGCCTTGAAAACTGAAGTGGTGCAATAGCGGCAGAATGAAATACTGACTATGAAGGCCCTGCTGGTCTCCTATTGGGAATGCTCCACTACTGCCTTTAGCTCTTCCCTAACTTCCAACTGACTTGGCCCTTTTACTCTAGTCTCTTTATTTAGTGGGCCGAAGCTTCTACTTATGCTCCTCTATCTTTTGCATAAAGGCCATCATCCTAGAGATATCCATATATTTGTTTAATGAAGTGGTAGAGAACCCATCGATCAGATGGGGCCCAACTCTAATCAAGAACCAATGAACCCTTGCTCGCATAGTAGCAACTAATTCCGGGGCATACCTTTCCAAAGAAGTAAATTTAAGTCTATAATCCCATATGCTCGTATCGTTCTATCTGAGTGCTACAAACACGCCAGCCTTAGCCTCTCTAATCTTCATTGGCAGAAAATGATCCTCGAAGGCCTTAATAATAAACTCTTTCCACAATGCTGGAGGAGCATTCGACCCTCTAGAATCTTCCCATGTTGCATACAAAGTCACTGCAACATCTTTCAATTAATAAGAAGCCAATTCAACAACCTCTATCTCAGAAGCATGCATGACTCTAAGTGTCATGTGCATTTCATCAATAAAATTATTGTCTTCATTCGGACTGGATCCTGTAAATTTTGGAGGACCCATATGAAGAAAATGCCGAACTCTAGAACCGGTTGACCTTTCTAATGGACGAGCAATTGGAAAATCCTTTTGCCTACCGCTATGACTAAGCAACTACTAACTGAGTAAGCAATTGAACGATATCTCTGATATTCTGATCGGTAGAACTAGGTAGTGTAACATGAGGTAAAGGAACTTATCTGTGCTCTTCTGGCCCCTGCGGTTGTAGGACTGGGCGTGCCATATTAGGTGGACTATCCCAAGCCTCAATTTATCCCGCATCAGTAGGTGGAAACCCACTGGTATCTGCTTCTAGAGCCTTACTAGACCTTTGGCCGGCTTTTTTCTTTCTTTTTATTGGCATATTGTGTAGAACATATAACAAGGCATGAGTCAGAATCAAGTTCTTAAGACTCAGCTCTATTGCACAAACAAGAGTATGAAAGAAGGTTCACATTTTTCCGAGTTCACTGTAGCCTCCAAGTTATAAGTATGGTGCGCAACACACCCATAAGTAGTAGTTTACTAGACACGGCTTCACAGACTCCCTGGGAAACATATTTGTTCTAATACCAAGTTTGACATGCCTCGCACCTTGGTAAGGCAGACCGACACCTCATGCCTTAACTTGACCGAGCAACCAACCTGTAAGAATTGTAATACTCACATTGATATAGAATAACTGTTGAATCAGACTAAGTAGTTAGAAGTGCAGGTCTCTCAGGGACGTGTACTCTGTGGTACTAACTCTATAGAAGATACATAACACCTATTCTTCTCTTTCCCCTACTAGAACAACATGTGGAAGACTGTCTCAAACTGGACAGGCACAACAAAACCAATTGGCAACTGGGATGAAGAGATACTCTGACACTCCATGAAGGTAAACAATAGTAGACCGAGGGCAGGTATACTGGGATTTTTGTTCGCAGCAATAGTGTATCATATCTGGGCAGAAAGATCATATTGTAGCTACATGTGACAGGGCAGAATAACCACAAGTGGAGGAAATAGTTAAAATACTTCAATATCTACCATGTTTAGAGAATAATTGAAATAGTGGTTACATAGTGAATATAGTAGTCCAATTGTAATCAAGGAATGACTACATAGTCCAGGCGAGTCATCTTGTACATATTGAGTTACTTGGTTAACTAAAAAATTTGCAGTTTAACCAAAAAAAATACTATCAAAATAAATTATCTGTATATAACGGAAACTGAGGTTCTGAGTATAAAAGACCAAAACAACCCAACTAAAGACTAAAACAAGACATCAGTAAATATCTGAAAGTATCAACAAATGTCTATGAAGCCTATAGGTTTAACTAAATAATAAAAGTGATCAGATAGGACCCCCACTTACCCAAAACTACTACTCATAATTACAAAAGTCAAGACATGTCCCTAGAAGTAAGTGGGGCTCACCACAACAGGTGAATAATACAACTGATTCCTATCTGGAGGGTCTGCCACTTTGGGCCTCTGTACCTACAAGGTGAATGTAGCGCCTCTAGCAAAGAGGGAAATGGTTAATATGCAACACAACTCGTATAATAAGGCATGCTAAATAACATAAGATAAAAAAGAAGAATAAGAGAGAAAAGCATAAAATATGTTGTACGGAAGACATCTAAGAAACTAAGAGACAAACGTATAGTCTTACTATGCTTAAGTCATGCTGTAACTTCTTTTGGGTTATTCTGATTATTTTTTGGATTGCCATGTGACGATGTTCTGGAATCATTGTTCATTATCATACTTGGATCTGGTTATATTCACTTATTTCTTTTATTCCATGGGAATGATATCTCATGGTGTACAATAACACGACCACAAGGGCCTCGTGCCTCACACAACATCTGTGGACTATACGAGTACCAAAGGGTGTACATAACATGACCACACGAGCATCATGCCTTACACGACATTAATAATTTATAAGTGTGACAAAGGATGTACATAACATGACCAAAAGGGCCTTGTGCCTCACACAACATCAATGGACCACGAGAACCTGAGAGCGTAGTCTACTTAAAACATTTTATCATCTTATAACTTTGGATGTCATGCTGCACATAAGGCTCATTAGGAGAACAACCATTTGAAACAGGCCTTACTTATGTAATATTCAACTAGACATCTCAAAAGAAGAACTACAATCAATTTGAGGAAATCTGGAAGGCTCAACAACAATCAGAACATTATATCTACGGTAACTTATCAACAATAGGAGCATAATCTCTAAAAAGGGTTTGGCACAATACGATTATACTCTTTATGAAGGCTCGACAATGACAGGAGCACAATAACATTTGAAAGCTCATATTCGTAGAATAATAACATGGATATTTCAACATGATACATATCCTAGGGCGTCACAAAATCGTAAACGAGAAACATATTATTCTAAGGTCAAGTCATTGCAGAAAGAAAGGGATTTAGCCTTACATACCTCGATTCTGAATTCTTAGAATAACTACAAAGAATCAGCCATTTCATTATAATCTTTTAATATTTATCTACATGAATCGATGAAGAAGAAAGCTAATATTAACAAATCCACAACAACCTTCAGCTATATAAGAAATTCAACATACATTCAAAGAGCGGCAAGCTCCCGAGACAATCAGTTCAATGGTGTCTCCACACCGTTCTGTCCGCCGTGTGATTTTTTTTTTACGAGATTAAAAACACTTCCTGAACTTCATATCATATAAATAATCCCATCTACCATATAAACTAAAAAGATTTGGATTCACGGCTTTCGATCACCGCATCGTGAGTCCTACACGTTGAAAATAACCAAAATACTCATAAGAGCTCATGGAAAAAGGTAGGGGGAAAGCTTTAACATACCTTAGCTTGTTGGAAATCTTAGAAACTGATACACTTTGAATCTTGCTCGAGAAAATTTTGATTCGCTACAATCAACGAGAAATCAGTGTTAGAACCACTTACGTTATCTTGGGATAACCTAGCTTGATGATAAAATTAACTTACCTTCAAGTTCTAGGATGAAGGGAAATGTCGTACATTTGCTAGGGTTATGTTCTTAGAGGAGAAATGAAGAAAATAAATTAAAACATGAATTTGGGGTTTATATTTGTGAACCCTTGGATGTGCCACGTGTCCCATATTCACTTGGGCACCGCGCATGTCCGTAGTAAAACATGCATAACATTTTGTACCAAGATCAGACTAACGAATAGTTTATTGGGTTGGAAACTAGACTTGAAGACCTTTACATTGATAGTAATTCACCACCTAAGTCATCATACACAGGTAGGTATGCTTATTTGAAATTGAAGATTATGCGATCTCATTTGAAATACTGTCACGACCTAAAATCCCATCAAGTCGTGATGGCACCTAACCTAACCGGCTAGATAAGACAAACAATATGAGTTACAACTATAATGAGAAATCATCAATATTAATAATAAAGACTGCAAAAGAATTCAATACTGGTACAATAAGTCATGAGCCACAATGATTTAGATTTATAAGGTTGGTTTGAGGAAGAATTAAAACATCTGTTTGAAGTTTAGACAAATATAATTGAAGTCTTGGCACGGCCCAAACTCCCACCACAAGGATTGTGATGGCACCTGGTCTCTAAGACTAGGTAAGCTTATCACATAATGATGTCAACCAAAATATAACAACTTCAAATTCATAAAAAATTGTGAAATACGATGATACTGCCAAACATGGATGCAATTATCAACTTTCCAAAACCTGATAGTACTGAGTCATAAGCTTTAAATGGAATACATATCAAGTCTCGAAGAGTTCAATACTATTTGGAATACATAAATAACGGACACAAAGTAAAGAGGGTGACTTTGAGGCCTGCGAACGAAATAGCAAGGATACCTTGAAGTCTCCAATAAGCACAAGCATGCCTCTCTAGCGATCCCTCGATCCGAAGTACCTAGATCTACACAAAAATTTGTAAAAATATACTATGAGTACACTACAGTCGGTACCCAGTAAGTATCAAGACTAACCTCGGTGAAGTAGTGGCGAGGTTCAAGACATGTGATACTCACTAGTCAAATAGCATGTACAATATATCAAAATAAAACTGAAAACAGAATATATAGCAGAGACAATATCAACAACCTCTTCCAAACATGTGATAACAAATCAAACAAGTATGCGTTAAGCTTGACAACAAGTCATCAGAAAACAAACATATGGCACCTCGAGCTCACAATTTTGTCATAATAACAATAATCACCCGTATCGCTCCACCCCGACAATAACACACCTTGTCTCTCCCGCCTGACAAAATAATAATATCCCGCCTTGTAGCTCCCGTCTGACAAAATAATAATATCCTACCTTGTCCCTCCTCTTTAACAATATCCGGCCTTATATCTCCCGTTTGACAGAATAATAATATGTTGCCATATTGCTTTGGTTTAATAATATTCCCATCACAACAACAACTTCAATCACAATCGCATAGTAGAAACCTCGTGCCAACACCCAACAATCCGCTCAACATATCCACATGTGCTAGAAAATCACAAACAATAATGCAAAGTTATAATCACTGGATATGGGTTCATAATTTATCAACAGAGTGCACATGGACATGAAAAATAAACAAAATGCGGATATGTATTTAACAAATGAAGTATTACTACGGCTAAAACAAGTGTAGTGATCATGTACACATAGCCACCAAGTGATTATGTAGGTTTCATATACAATACATCCTCAAATTAAGGAATATTGATAGCCTAAGGTCTAATGCTATTACAAACCACACGTAGCACCCGTGTATACGCTCTTCACCTCGCGTACATATCGCTTTTCACATAACACAAATAGGAAATTACGGCCAAATTAGGCAAGATGCTTATCTCAAACAAGCCAAATCAATGCTCTACCAAGCCCTTTCCACTTAAAGCGGCCTCCGAACAGGTCAAAACCAACCAAAAACAACTTAATAATATCAAACACGGCTATAGAAATCGATTCCAAGTAATAAGGCTCCGATCTTTATCCAAAATAAAAAAGTCAACCAAAAGGTCAACTCAAGCCCGCCTCTTGAAACCTGAAAAATGTCATCAATTCCAAACACGCATTCGAATACGAGTCCAATAATACAAGTTTTATCCAAATCCGACTCCGAATCTGGGTTCAAATCCCTATTCTTCATTTTAGAAAACTTATGCCAAAATCCCTAATTTTCCTCACTTATATTCATCAATCAAATGCTAAAATAAAAGATGGAATCATGAACAATAATCAAATTCGAGTTAAGAATACTTACCCAAATTCAAGTAGTAAATATTCCCTCAAAAATCGACCAAATCTGAGCTCCCATTCAAAATATGATAAAATGGCTCAAATCCTCAAAATAGAGTACTTAAAATATATGTCCAGTTATACATTTCGCGGTCGCGGGACCCACTTCGCGATAGCAAAGGCCGAGCTCTTGCCTCGATGGTGTCCCTTCTTTGTGAATGCAAGACTCCCATGTGAACGTGATGCCTAACTCTGCTAAGTGATGAGTGGTGATTTTACCATTTATTTTAGTCTCTTTTCTTTAGTTTTTGTTTCCTTTAATTATCAAATGAGGTGATTTATGGTGTGCATTGCTAGATTTTTAGGAACAATGAGTCTTGAAGAGAATTGAAGTCAATTGAAGTGGAATTGAGCAAAAAGAGGAAAGTGCAAAATTGCTTCAGTGAAACCGCATCTGCGGAAGAGTGCCCGCTTATGCGGGCCCGCACCCACGAGAAAAAGCCGCGTCTACGGAATAGGAGAAATTGTAGTGGAAGCGCACCTGCGATTAAGAATCCACCTCTACGGAACCACTTCTGCAGTTGATGTCCGCATTTGCGAAGCTGCTTCTGCAGCGACATATCCGCTTCTACGGAGCAGGCAAATTTCACAAGACTCGCATCTGCAAGTATTTTTCGTGCTTTTGCAGTACCGCACCTGCGATGAGTTTTCCGCAGGTGCGGCCAACGAGCTCTAGCTCTGGACAGACTTGGCATTTTACATTTTCTCTATTCCAAGCCCTTTAATACACGACCTAGCTTATTAGAAATACATATTTGGCAACTCTGGACATCTTTGACACTTCTTGAGAAGAGATCGCAAGTTTTGGAGCTAGGGTTCTTGCACACACACTTGGGTCTTAAAGATTTGAAGCTTTTGGTTGAGAATTTCTTACCCATTTATGTTTATTTCTTCATTTTCTTGATTTGTGTTAAATATCTAAGTGTGTAGTATTTTTTTCAACACTTGAATTTTGCTTATGGAGATATTCATATTTAAAGTGTAGACTAAATATCTTGTTGTGCTTATGTATTGAACGATTTATATTTACATGGAAGTGAGTTATTGTTTCTTTAATTATTCTTGTTCTTTAATGTTGCCAAATGGATTATCTAACCCTAGGACTAGCCCATTAACTTCGAACTAGTTTTGGAAAAGATAATTTAAAATTGGGAAAGATTAATTAACAAGAACTTGAGACGTTAACCCTCACTTTATAAATTCTACCTAGGGATAGGATGAACTACTTGTACGCATATTTGGGTGTGCTTATTCTCTTAATTATTGTAGGGATAATTCAATTAGGAAGTCTTGTTAGTCTTTGGAAGAAGCTAATAAAGAATTATTACCCGAGGCTAATTAACATAAACTTGCTCAAATTTGTAAAATTGTGAAATACATTTGATCGTTACTTGAGTGTAATTCTCCGTGTATCCATGCTTGTAGCCATTGATCATTTTACTTTCTTTCTAGGTTAGTTTACATTTTTGCATTAAGATATAAATATTTCTCAAAAACCATTTCTAAGTGTTTAGCTTAGCATAACAAGTGATAATTCTCTTACACACCTAATCGCCCACTTATTGTTCTCTGTGGGATTCGACCCCGCCTCATAGTTGGATATATTATATTGCATGCGACAGTGTACATTTACTTTCTAGTAGTGGATGGACGTCATCACTAAGCCTACACGAACGTAGTATCATACACGCGAACGCGATGGCCGAATGCATAACACCACCCAACCGGCTTTCCTCAACGTGAATGTGACTCCCTTTCGTGAACACGAAGACCACTACCCCACCGCGATCCACGAACTCGACACCCTAATCATGAATGCGAAGAGCAAAACTCATCAGTCACCATAACACACTCCACGGTCGCGATACTCCATCCACGATCACGATGAACACCAGAACACCAGGAAACCACCAAATTCATAACAAGGGAAAATGGTCTGGAATCACCCAAACACACCCGAGGCCCCCAAGACCGTATCTAATCACACCAACCAATCCCAAAACATAACATATGCCTACTCTGGGCCTCAAGTCACACAAATTTAACATCAAAACCATGAACCACACCTCAATTCAAACTCAATGAACTAATCCAAAATTTTGAATTCCAAACTTACGCCGAACATGCCTAAACAACTCGTACTGAACCAAAATTTTACACAGAAATCACAAATCACCAGACAGACCTATTCCAAGGCTCGAAATCCCAAACAGACATCTATAACAACAAAGTCAACTATCGGTCTAACCTATGAACTTCTAAACCTTCAAATTGCCAACATTCGCCAATTAAAGCCAAATCAACCTAAGAAGCCCCAAATCTAAATTCGGACAAACGCCTAAGTCCAAATCACCATCTGAACCTAATGGAAATATTAGAATCCTATCTGAGGTCAAATACACAAAAGTCAAACTTGGTCAACACTTCCAAATTAAGCTTCTGAACTAGGAACTAAGTGTTCTAGTTCAATCCAAAACCTTCCCGAAATAAAACTAACCATCCACAAGTCACATAGAAGAAAATACACATACGGGAAACATCAAATAGGAGAAATGGGGCTTAAATACATAAATCGACTGGTCGGGCCGTTACAAGTACTAAACTACCATTAACAAGAGAAAACTTGAATCGAGAACACTGACGTCTTTGGTGCAAAGCCCCATTTTCCACAACTACTCAGCTCCAGAATTTGCGCCGCAAGGTGTAGAAGTATAGTACGAGTACTACCGACCCCATGTACTCAGTAAGTATCTTGATTAACCTCAGTGAAGTAGTGACAAGGTTTTTAAGTCAAAAGATTCTCACTTAATATAACCTGTGTGGTTCATAGGCAAGGGAAATAGCAAGGAGAAAGATAACTAATAGTGAAAAGATCGAATAAAAGAAATAATGAGCATGTTTCACAAATATAATAACAAAACCTCTCCACTAAATAGAGTGTGTGAGGAAAAAAACAACATACGTGAACCAGTATAAGCCATGGTTACAAACTCGTATAATAAAAATGGGTATGTTTAAGATATCAAATCAAATCGCACGACAACACCCTTTGTACGTTTAACTCATCCTCACTAAAAATATGCATTTATGTCAAATCAAATGGCACGGCAACACCCACAACAAATAAAGTAAAAGGCATATAGCTAACACTAATAATAAGATAGGAGACATAGAAGTAACAACAACAAGCATGGTAGAAAGCATAAGTTCAATAATAACAACTTTAGAATAAGGAATTAGTATATATGTGAAGGAAAGATAACATAGTATAATGCATGTCTCTCGTCCTAGCCTGCACGGAAACACCTTTCTTGCTACAAACTCACATCTTCACTTGCACAAAACACCCTTCGTGCAAATATCATAATGTCAAGAAGCAGGGAAACACCCTTTGAGTGTCCACCGACCCACTAACACGTCCAATGTATATGAAGATTGCGTCGACTAGCATATATAAATGATATGCTTGGATAATATGTATAAGACATGTGAAATTCATGAAAATCATAAAGAATGCATGTGCATAATCAAGAATTTCAACCTCATACTGCCACATGAACGTCAACAGTGAAATATCACCCTTATTCTATCACATGTGCATAATCAAGAATGCCACTCTTATTGCGCCACATGAGCATAATCACGAATGCCACCTTATTATGCCACATGTGCATACTCAAGAATTCCACCCTTGTTTTGCTGCATGTGCATAGTCAAAATCACAATTGCATAGCAAAGACCTCATGCTGCAATATCATCACAATCGCACGGCAAAGACCTCGTGCCACAATATCATCACAATCGCACGGCAAATACCTTATGACACACCATAGACCATATTCGAAAATCATATGCAGTGATGTATACATATGAGTTGGAAAATAAGCATTTACAATGCACGTGGATAGAGAAATAACCATGCATGGACATGTGCATGTATACAAGGGATGATCCATAAGTATGATGTATGCTTATATGTTCTTTTGACCACAGACCCAACATGTAGTACGTAACCCAAATTATCACCATGCCCCAAATAAGCATCAAAAGACATTTTGTAGTCTTTAATGTGAGTAAGGAAATCAAGTAGTCATACTTCAATTAAAGGCACAACACAAGAATAGCAAGTATATGTGTGTTCACAATATACATGTGAGCACGTCTTAGCAAGTGTAATAATAACCCCCAAAATAAATCATCATGCTCCAAATAAGATACTATTAGCCTCACATTAGGTATTGCATTTATCGTGCTCAAGTAGTCAATTAATTGAATAACACATAGAAGTAGAACATAAAATCAAATAAGGCATAGAGCAATCTAGAATATACCCTGAGCATGAATGCACATGACACATGTATTTATGTTCATCCCCTCTCATACATACATCACCGCGGCATGTAGCAAACATCATTAATTAGTAGCAAAAATTCCCTCAATCAAAGCTAGGCAAGACACTTACTTATACGTGCTAGGCCAAAGCTCCATAATCGCATTACCTTATGAAAGAACCTCTAACCGATTTGAAATTAGCCAACATCAATCAAAGAAGTCAACCAATGCCTTAGAAAGTTATCCCAATCAACATAGCTTTGATCTTTCCAAAAGTTAACAAAAGACAAGTCGGGCCCGCGTGCCCGAAGTCCAGAACCAATACCAAAATCTGATGACCGATAACCTGCCGAGTCCAAATATATAATTAGATTCCAAAACTGAATCCAAATCAGCACCTAAATTCCCAAAGTATACTCTCTTAAAGTGTAGGTCAAAATCCCTAATTCCATCTCAAAATTCAAAGTTTTAGGTGTAGAAAGCCATAGGTAATCAATATATAAAATAAAATCCAAGTGAAAATAACTTACCTCCAATGTAGTAGTAAAATTGATTTTCAGAATCTCCTCTTCTCGAAGTCTATGGCTCAAAATATGAAATAACGGGTGAAATCCCGAAATATAACACTTATAAAGTCTGCACAGGTGTACCCATCGCGAACGCGGGATATCCTTCGCGTCCGCAAAGAAGAAAACAACCACCTCTTTCCAATCAACAACAAAGCCTTAATTTTTCCAAAATTCAACAAAAGTCAACCTAGGCTAGCGTGACCGAAATCCAGAACCAATACAAAAATCTGATGACCCATAACCTGCCGAGTCCAAATATATAATTAGATTCCAAAACTGAATCCAAATCAGTACCCAAATCCCCAAAGTACACTCTCTTAAAGTGTAGGTCAAAATCCCTAATTCCATCTCAAAATTCCAAGTTTTAGGTGTAAAATCCCATGGGTAATCAATATATAAAATAAAATTCAAGTGAAAATAACTTACCTCCAAGGTAGGGCTCAAAATACAAAAAAATGGGTGAAATCACGAAATATAACACTTATAAAGTCTACCCAGGTGTACCCATCGCGAACGCGGGATATCCTTTGCGTTCGCAAAGAAGAAAGCAACCACCTGCTCAAACCTTCAGTGCGATCACAGAAACGGGATCGCAATCACAAAGCTCACTCAACTCACACTATGCGAACGCGTCAACTACAACGCAATCGTTTCAACTACAAAACGAATCTAAATACCCAGTACTCAGCCACGCTCGTCCTCTACACGGACGCATGCTTTCATTTGTGAACGCGTAAACCTTCTGCAAATTCTTTGCAAACGCATGACTGGACACGTGAACGCCAACCACAAGCCCAGCTCCAAACATACACTATGCGAATGTGATTATCCCTTAGCGATCGTGAAGAACATCAAAGGCATAAGAAAATCAACAATGCAAACTTCATCTTAAAAGGTTCGAAATCACCTCGAATCACACTCGAGGCCCCCGTGACCCCGTATAATCATACCAACAAGTCCAAATACATTATCCAAACTTATCCAAAGGCTCAAAAAATCATAAATAACGTCAAATCCAATAATCAAAGATCAAGATTATTCTCTTAACTTTCAAACCTTCAAACTTCGTTGAACGCGCGTGAATCACACTTAGGCATTACGGATCACAACCATCCTTTGCCCACAAGTTTCAATAACTTAAATGAACCTATAAAAGGTCCCCAAAGCCATAATAGGAGCTTGATAATACCGAAGTCAACTCCCGTTCAAACCTACAAACTCTCCAATTCTTCAAATTGCAAACTTTCGACAAATATAGCCAAAACCTATTAGGAACATCTAAATTCAAATCCTAACATACGCCCAAGTCCATAATCATCATACAAACCTATTGGAATCACAAATCACCAATATGAGGTCATTTACTCAAAAGTCAAACCTTGGTCAACTCTTCCATCTTAAAGCTTCCAAATTGAGAATCTCTCTATCAAATCAATACACGCAAGTTATAATACACCATATGAAGCCACTCGAAGTCTCAAATCATGGAATGAAATGATAGAACTCAAAATGACCGATTGAGTCGTTACATTCTCCCCCACTTAAACATATATTCATCTTCAAACGTGCCAAGAGTCATGCCAAAGTCATCTAATCACTGTAAGAACTTATCATGCACCTAGCCATGGGTGATCTCACGTCACCTCAACCCTTATAAACCCATAACACAATCTTAAATGAAGATTCTTCCTCCTAATTTACTTTACAATCCTAAGGACCAAATTCCAACTTCTGGAACTCCCTATAAGTCTTGATTCTTGCATAGATACATTGTATAAATCCCAACAAGATGCATCAAGTCATATACATAATCCCAATATATAACCATGCAATATACCATATAACCCATATACTCGTAGCATAATCTTCTAACCACGATAGAAATTCATCACCTAACCCGATACCGACAATATACCTCATATCAAATAAAACCTTATTCCAAACCTCCACAACACTGCTAATGATAAAAGAAACATGTATGACAGGGATTATTGCCAAATTCTGAGTTGAAATTGCACAAATTCAAGGTCCAATAACCTCATCTCACCCAGTACAAGATGCTCGATCGACAAGCGACATCCAATGCCGCCTAGAGCCACATATGATGTGATTCGCACCCAATAAGCAACAACTCATATGTAACCAACGATGGAAAGAGAACCAAATAAAAGAACTATCCAACAAGTTCGACATCGACCGTCGCCAAGGCACAATGCTATGATTCATCCCACAAGTGAGAAGAAAACACACGAAGTAAACACAGACAATCATATCCTAACATAACTCCGTCGTGGCACGTAGCCCGATCCACATGGAATACCCTTCGAGCCATAATGCTCACAATCAACAACCACATGTGTATCAACAGCAAACACGCGAAGTGGATGACCATAACCACGGAGAAATGGATAGTATAGTATACCATAGACAAGAAAACCACAACCAAGGTTCAATAAACAATTTAACATCCCCAAGAGCCATCTCACTCGAATCTCGCCACAAAGCCTAAACAAAACCACATCATGCATGTAAATAGTCAAGAAATCTAAAAACCCATCATAGCATAAGAGAGTAATGCATGAAACAAATGAGGGCGGGTACAACATCTATTCTGCCCAATGATACACCCACAACGAATGTTGCGCAAAAGTAAGGAAGCCTGATTCGATGTAGAATACACATTCTCATTAGGACTAAAAATTCCTATCATACCAAACTAGGTAAATAACCTTCCCAAAATACACGATGACCAAACCACAACACATAAATTAGTTGTCCCAACTCTTAACATATATTCACAGTCAGCAACCAAGGAACAGTTTGCCTCTAAGAACAACTAGTCTCTAAACCTCAAGAATGCATGAATCTCCATACCTGATCTCCAACTCACCCACTCAAATGACTAGAACATCACTCAAACACAATCACATCGTGAGAAATACTCCCATAAATCTTCTGTGCCACGTAGAAAAACATAAATACCAGCAGTTACCAACCAGGTGATTACTGAAATACTAGTCAAGCATCAACAATTCATTACACAATGTGCCTTCCCCAACGCACACTCTTCTCAAGCGATACAAGATTTTCATTCCCTGATCACGGGGAGCGCAACCATCGCTCAACCGAGATACCTTGGTCAAGCAAGCCTACTCGATACTTTCTACCCGACCTTACCCATGAATAAAGTGAAGATATATACCATTCTCTATACAACGAGGGGATTTCATGAATAACACCAATTTCATTATCACTAGTTACTTCATTTGCAATTCTCAAAATACATTACATATTCATAGTTTAGAAGTGGAAACATGTGTTACAAGTAGAACTTTTCAGGTTTGACTTTTACCCAACTAAAAATATAACTCACACTATGTCTACGGAACCTCTGATGGATACAAAAGAGTAATGATGGTGCCGGCAACATGGCCCTGGCTATACCTCAAAACACTATACATTAGGAACAAAAGACACAAGACCCCGATATTCAGTGGGCTTCACCAAGTCAGCTGAGAAGAGGGTGTACTGCTATCACTGATCGATGCCGCCTGCTATGGAACCACCTACATCCATTAAAGATGTTATGCCTCCGGCAAAAGGGACGTTAGTGCATATGAAATAGTACTAGCATGTGAGACTAAACACCCTCTCTAAGAATCGAGTACCATTAAAATGAGAAACAATATAGGATCAATGAGAGTCTCAAACAATAATAAAATAACAAGTTAAGAGCAAAATAAGTTTCCAAGTAAATATCAATAGTTTTAGGTTGGGAGATCTTTAGTACCGATACACCACTGTGTTTTTAGCATAGAGTCCGATCATGGCCCAATCTGCTAAGACGTCTCACCTAAGGACATCCAATCACAAAACCATCATGTGCGCAACATAGAGTCTGATCTCAGCCCGATCAGCTAAGTCGTCTCACCATAATGCCGTATGGGTCGACATCACTTTCCGCTAGCAATCATCTCATCTTAATTAAGGGGAATAATCTCAACACATCAATCTCATCCTATTTAAGGGGAATAATCTCATCACACCAATACGTGAATTTTACCCTCAACCACTCTTATACCGGCATGTGTAGTTTCTGGGTTGGGTTAGTTAAACCTACCCTTCCTCCGTGACTAAATGATACTCCCAAAGCGTTTATTATACAAGGAATTTGCAGTTCATTTCATAGTTTTTCACACATCCTCTTCGTTTCATTGGCACTATTAGCCATAAGTGTAATTTTCATTCTTGGCACGATGGCTCCACTTTATATCTCACATGCACTTCTTTCACTTTCAAGCATCATCATACGTTATCAACAATAAGACCATTTGAAATCAAGACTTTAGGCATATGTATGAGCAATAAGGGTCTTGAGCACATTGAGTTTTTCTTCCACAATCAGGCACAATAACTTGCAATTGGAACATGATTTTAAATCACAACACCTTTGATACATTGTTCATACTTGAATACATTCTCGAAGGAGATCATGTTATGATAGGAGCAATTGGAACACATTTTGAATATATATGTATATCCTTTAACATAAAGTTTAATTGGAATGATAAAATTTATTAGGAATGATGCGTAACGTAGGAATGAGGAACTCGGGCCAATCACACTTGAATATTACGAGCACATCATGGAATTCGACTTTACAAGAGAACTATAGCGAACATACTTCGCTTGAGCTTTCTTTAAACTACTACAATATTCCGAAAATCCTAGAGACTTCAATCTATTAGAGAGATGACAAAATTGAATCATAATTAGGAAGAGATTCATGGGTTTATCCCATTTAGGCATATTATCAAGCACTAGGTGTGCAATATGATTTCAAGGTCCTGTTATGGAGGACTTCCTTCACCCACAACCCATATTAACCAACAATTCATCCCAGGTAATCCAACAACCTCCAAGACCCCCCCCCCCCCTCAATTGATACATGAAAGCCATATCTTCTACTCCCTGACCCACTTAGACTCGAAACGAACTTGCATGGATGATATAGAACAAGAACTTACCGAAGGTGGTGGCCTAGTGAGTGATTCCCTTAAATCTTCAATATTGGGGAAAAGATTGATGAACAAAGCACTTGGGAATTCCTCCTCCTCTCTCTCTCTAAGACACTTCCCTCTCTCTAAAACAGCCGTTTAAACCAGCCAAAATGACCCCCAAAGTAATTTAATAAAAATGGGGTTGGGTTATAAAAATAGAAAATGGACCCTCCAAACTCAACTATGCGGTCGCAGAGTGCACCACAGATCAGGTATGCGGCCTGCAAAATGGACCGCAAAAAGGGTCGCAAAACTGGGCTAGCTTGCTCAAGTCAGCGGTTGTTATGCAGCCCACAGAATAGTCATGAGGTCGCATAACGCACCACGAAATCTCCCTCCGAAATTTTTCATGTTGAATCTGCGACGAATGTGCGGTCCGCGAAATAGTTATGCGCTCGCAAAATGACCTTCAAAAATGGCTTTGCTCTTGTTGCATTCTACGCTCGATCTGATGTCCGTGAAGTGATTCCGCGATCGTATAGTGGACCACAGAAGTACCATGTTCTGCAAAAACTATTCTTCCAACTAACTGACGCACTGTACTACCCAAAAAGTCCGTACCCTTTCAACAACCCTCAAACACATCAGCCTACCTCGGCACCATGAAACTTCGGGTCCTAGGTAAAAAATTTATGGGGCCTTACAATGATAGTGCTAGCATCCTCTTAAACATCTGAAATCACCCATGCTGTCTAAAACTCCCGACCTTTCTTCTAAACTGAACCACAGCCTTGTCCATACAATACTAGTGCCTCATGACTCACTGCATCTACCATGCTACAATACAAAAATACGAGAACCTTATCATCATCTCTGAATCACGAGTTGGATAAACACTCCATCAACTAGAAACCTTCCATGTAACTCAATCTAGGAGAACATTGCAATACGCAACAAACCTCCCATGCCCATAGAAAACATCAACCTCAAGTTGCGGTCAAAATTATCGTGAGTTCTTCGAAACCCATTAGCAAACAGCCAAGCCATCGGAACTGGATCTATCTAAATTAACAAAGTCATAAAAATTGTTAATCCCAAAAGTAACTCAAACCGAAATGCTCGCCATGAAGAGACCTTTAACAAAGCCAAAATTGTTTATTTCAACTCTATAATACTGTCATATAGAATCAATAATGATATAGAATACTGCAAGTCTCGGCACCATCCAATGCAAATCTCAGATCTTAGCGACAAAAAAATATAGAAATCCTTTGAAACCACAATGAACCTTGGACCCACTAAGACCTTCTTGAGTTATCCACTCTGCTCTAACTTCGATGCACAGCCAACATGTGCTCCATTAGCACATAAATACTTAAGACGCAACCTCATCCCTAAACAATCAAGTAAAGCCTTTCTCTCTGCACACCCTATATCAAACCTGGGTCATTCCACAACTTTCCTATACTAATGTAGCATATTACATCATGTATTCATCCAATCACTTGCTCGAATCATTCTCGAAGCCATCCTCTTCAAGTTGTAAATAATCCACAAGCACATCCTAGTCCAGGAACTATAACAACACATGCCCATATGACCTAATCGTTGATGGTAGATTCCTCCACTTGGCATGGAGCTACAAACACATCATCTGATAAACCACAATACTCTTAACTTGCCATGATCTCATGTTGTTATCCAGCTGAATCTCCTAATAAACTCACATAGAACTAGTTACAACACACTCTAATCGTCTGTCAAGTGTAAATTCCTTATGATAGTCAAGTCAACTTCTTCAAGTGCTCTGAAATTGTAGTATATGCATCCAATAAATAGAATCCTTATACGAAACACACAACCTCAAATCTTCTCATAGGGATAACCCACATATTAGTCTCAAATCGACATCTTCCCATGACCCTATGGGTCAGGACAACTAGACAACCAATTAATCCTCTTGAGTATACACTCGTCAACAAAACATAAGAATTAATTGTACTCCTCAAATGACCAAGTGGAACATCCACCAACACACCTACTTCTCAAAATTGTACAACCCATTGAGACGATGATAAAGTATCCATAGACCCTCGCATCCCATCCACTAAATCACAAGTCATTAGTGCACAGCTGATACCGAGTGCTCAACATCACATACGAGTGAATGGAAAGAAATTGAGGATATAGGTTTCAAGATAAATCAATGACACATGATAAGGAAAGAAAGAATTGGGAGTTTCCTAAATGCCATGTAGCCTCTCGAAGATAAATGTGGATGTCATCTTACCGATCCACAAGATTGTACTAGACATTTGCTCATGACTCATAGAACCTATATATCTACAGCTTTGTACCAAATTGCCATGACCCAAAATTCCACCACATCGTGATGGAACCTAACTCAACCCACTAGGTAAGCCAAACAGTATAAGTTACAACTATAATGTGAAATCGTCAATATTAATAATAAAGACTACATAATAAATCAATACAGTTATCTTAAGGACTAGTAGTACAAGTCATGAGTCACCATGATTTAGATTCACAAGGTTGATATGAGGAATAAATATAACATGTGTTTAAAGTTTACACAAATAGAATTGAAGTCCTAAACTACCATGAACAAAAGGTTGCTTGAATCGAAAATGTTGTACGTCTTCGATGCAAGGCTCCATCTTTCACAAATATAACAACCAAACCTCTCCACTAAATCAAGTTTGTGAGGAAGAAACAACATATGTGAACCAATATAAATCATGACTGCAAAATCATATAATAAAAAAGGGTTTGTGCAAGATATCAAATAAAATAGCACAATAACACCCTTCATGAATTTATTTCATCTTTACCAAATGTATGTATGTCAAATCCAATTGCAGGATAACACCCTTCGTGCATTTCAACTATTCACATGTATAACAACACCAAAGAAGACATAGCTAACAGTAACAATAAGATAGGAGGTATATATGTAGCTACAACAATCAAGGTAGAAGACATAAGTGAAACAATAAATGTTGCATCCTATATTGCACAGGTCAAACAAAATACAACTCATGATTTCTCTGAAATTGATAAAGGAAGAGTCACCACCTAATATTTAAAGGTATACTAGGGTACCTATAAGTCTATGAAGATCATTATCCCAATGGTTTACTAAATCAATAAGATCCGGGAAAAGATTCTAGTTATTCTAAGATGAAGGTGTTAGACATCCCTCAAAATCTACCTGAGGTAGTTCCTTAAACTTAGGCTAGGTGAGGGGAAAGAAATGTTGATTAATTATTAAGGCAACTTACAAGCCTCTATGAAAGTCTTGAATAAGTGAGAATAATATTTTAGTTCATTTGTTTTTGAGAAAAGATTTATACCTCTTTAATAATGGCAACATTTTCTTTTAAAACTATGCCATAAGGATTATGAAAATAATGGATTATTGGAAAACGTAAACTGTATACAAACACCCAATATATATCAAAATAAAATGTACCTTTTTTGTTTATTTGGAAAGTTGTTTGACATAAATCCAAGCATTTTCCTAAAATCGGACATGACCATGTGTACGAATTGTTTCAAAAACTCATATGTCACATTGCCTATGTGACTATTGAAAGCTTTTCAAAGGTAGTTCATCCTTATGCTAATTAGAATCATGTAAGTGCCTAAAGCAAATTAAACTCATTAAAGAAAGGTATGCAAACGGAATAAACATTAGTGGCTAAATAGTTAGTTTCAAAGCGTCCAGATTCCGAAAAAATATTAGGATTATTAAGGCGAGTAACTTTTCCAGTCAAAGTCATGTTTGATTCACCCAAAGTCTGTCCTAAATAATCAAAGTAAAAATAAATATCCAATATCAATGTTAATTCCATAATAATAATAATAATAATAATAATAATAATAATAATAATAATATTAGAATCGTGTAAGTGCCTAAAGCAAATTAAACTCATTAAAGAAAGGTATGCAAAACGGAGTAAACATTAGTGGCTAAATTGTTAGTTCCAAAGCGTCCAGATTCCGAAAAAATATTAGGATTATTAAGGCGAGTAACTTTTCCAGTCAAAGTCACATTTTACCTTATTATGTTTGATTCACCTAAAGTTTGTCCTAAATAATCAAAGTAAAAATAAATATCCAATATCAATGTTAATTCCATAAATAATAATAATAATAATAATAATAATAATAATAATAATAATATTAGATGAAGGAGAAGGGGGCTGGACTCTCATGTTGGGCGGATAAATTAATCATGCCCAGATAGGCTCTAAACTACAGTAGGCTTTGACGGACGACACACGAGGCAGCCAGTTCTTTTAACTTAGGCCTGAGTTCTCAATGAACAAACCAGGCCCAGTAATTCATGCATAGAAAAAGAGAAAGAGATGTGCAAATAAAAGTGAAGTAAAATAAAGTTTACAATAAACATGATCAAAATTTTCTTTTATGCGAACCCCCCTAAGGATTAATTTAGGTCAGTGATTATGGGCTTAGGGTGAAACGTATATACTTATAAGGTTCCCTATGGACCCCTGACACTTCAGAGTTCACGAGGGTCTCTCGAACCCCGAGCAGTGCATGTGCCAGGGAGGGGTTTCTCACCAGTAAAGTCAAGACCACACCAAAAACCATTAAGTAATGAACCTCACTCTTCTTCAGAGGTTTAGGCAAAAATGAAAACTTAACCTAGCATTCAACCAAATAGGTGCCCATGCAGCCTTATACAATCAACATGAAACACATTAGCAGAAGTGCAGAAAGTTTCATATAGTATTTCAACCTCATCTAAGCATGACATATTTCAGGGAACCCAATCACACAAAGGCACAAATAATTTTGGACTGACAATCATTGTAGGAACTGAAGTCGTCACTGAAATACAAAGCCATAAGCAGCCAAGAACTAATACATGCTTGCGTATAAGACTATGATCATTATCAGAACACGGGACATAAGGACAGGTTACCACATGTGAATTCTCAAAGTTTCTAATAGTTTCAAAGGCTTAGAGGTTGATTCTGAACCATTCTATGTGGCACAACATTTGTAGAATACTCCTAGAATTGTCGCTGTAAGCATACATAATTATGTGATTAACTATACATCCCTATAGTCATGCCTGTTGTGTTACTAACAACTTTAACCTTGACAATGTCACTCTAAGTGGTACTAAAGGCAACTGTAGTTAGCAAAGGACAGACATATAGTCATTTATCAAATCTCATCAAAGTTCTACTGCCTTATAAGGATCTAATCAGACTGAGTTCCTTTTAAGTAGGTTTAGATTATCAAAGTAAGTTATAGAACACTAAAACAGCCTAAGAAAAATCCCCTTCAACAACAAGCAAGAAGCACATAGTTGAGACTTCATTACACACTAAGAATCCATGCTAACATATTACCCAGAATCAACCAAAAGGGTCCTACTAATAGTCAGAATAACCTGGACATTAAGCATGAATAGGAAGTTCAACTTTCAGACTCACTATTTGAATTCTTTAGTCATGGCATCTAACATAATAATACATATTGAGAATTAACAACATCCAGTCAAACATTCCAAGGTATCAAGATTAGCAATACTCAAATATATCAATGAAAAACTTTTTGGACAGTGTTAAATGATCATGAGATAACAAGAAACACTTACTTACAGCTAGCTAAGGCAAAGAAGGCATGTGATTGCAACTCATCATTATAGTCAGGCAAACAAGATCACTATTGAACTCTAAAGTAAATAATGCCAACAAAGTTTGTCATATACTTCCCCTTCTATTCAAGTTATCATGGTAAACACGCATGCTTGCTAACATAAACCATTCTAACATAGTACCATAAATAGGACTGTTAATTGGAACCATTTAACCAAGCAAATTAACATGGTAATGTAGGAATAACTATTAATGAGGTTCATTTTAATTATCTAAACAAAAGCAACATGATACTATAAACATGAGGATCATTCAACCAGGACAACATAATGATATAAGCGTGAGTATTTTTTCAGTTAAATAAACAGGACAACATGAAGGTTTATGAACATCATTCAATGAGCTTAATCAACATGATAATATAAGTATGGAAATCAATAAGCATCGCTCAATTAACAGAGCAATAGTATATAGAAAACATAGTTTCCAACACAAAGATCAATTAATTCAATCCACGTAAGGAATTAAACAGGGCTATTTACAAGGATCACAATAATAAGCACAAAAATCATTTCAATTAGTTAGCAATACAAAAATGGTAATTTAAGTGTGAGAAACATAACTCACTGATCACTATAAGAGGATTGTTTAAATAACAACATAGGGAATAAACACAATAATTAGCAAGAAGTATTAGTTAATTAAGTGAAGAACAACACAAGCAGCAAAAATAAAATTGAAGGTCACATACTTGGCCGATGAGTGTCATGAAGAAGAATAGGCAAGCGATTAATAGAAGAAAACAAATAAATAGAACTACGTGATAATACATGAAATAACCGAATAATTAAAGGGGGGTCAGCAGTCTACTAACCTTCTTCAGGGCAGCAAACCAAGTAGGAGTTATTAGCCGTTAAGGAACCAAAGCTCACAATCAATTCTCAGTTGTTGAACTCGAGCAAAAATAAACGAAAGAAAGGAAACCAGTGTAGAACTTTTAAAGTATTTAAATGGGGAGAATTTAATAGGATTCTTAAGGTAGTTCGTGTGTTTGATGAGGGCACTAAAGCCCCCTATTTATAGTTGCAATCAAGACATAGGATTCTATTTGAATTTTGAAAAAATTACTGGAAGGTGACGATAAACACTGATGAGAAAAAGAGGGTAAAAGATGAGAAAAACAGAGGAAAAAAATAGAAGGAGAGTTTACCTATTCGAAATGATGAATGAATTCGCCGTTGAAGCCAAATGGCCCACCAGTTAAAACCAAAATCCATTGGTCACTGCGATAGACCTTTGGACTAAGAACTGTCATGGTGATATCAAAGATCTCATAGATCTGTAGTTGCATGTGTCGATTTGAACGAGCAAAGGAGGGGAATGACTAGGTTCTCGCCCTTTCTCATCTAGGATTAGGGTTTCGAGGATTGAGATTCCAAATTGGATGATGAATAAGGTAGGCTTGACTAGATTCGCGGTTGAAAGAGAGAAATGATGAAGCTCTTAGTTGTCTTTGAGTGACTTTGCACGATCTAGTTCTAGGTTTGTGAGATAGCACGGTGTGAGAGGATGAGAGAAAAAAGAGAGGAAGGGGAAACAAGGGAGGCCAGTCTTTGGTAGAATGATTACGGTTTGAGGTTAGTCTTTGTTAAAAATGGGAGATTGTATGGGAGCCGTTGGATCACTTATATCAATAGTTGAGGATAAAACGGGGGCCATAGAATTATTTTGATCAGACGATTGAGATAAAACAACTAGGAGTTTTTAAAAGTAAAAGGGAATTATGGTTGATTTTGGACCGTTGATGACTTTGATTAACGATCCAGATGAATTGTATCTGTTGTTTTAGTGATATGGAGAGGTGACGTAGCGTGTTTTGATTAGTAAGTGGCGTGGATCGCCAAGTAGGACGGGTAGTGGGGCTGGCCGAACCGAGTGAGGGTTGTTGGGCCAGTGTTTTTGGGCCAACTAATAGGATATTAGGCTGGAATGGGCATGTAAATCATGGCCACTTGAATTAAAATCAATCAACTGCAATTGTAGCCTTTTAAAGTTTTAATCCTGTGATGACCCGATAGGTCATCTTATGAATTAAAAACCAAATTATGTGTTCCGAGGTTTTAAAAGCCTTATTTTATCCCTCCTCGATTTACTTGCGCAGTCCGGGCGTATTTCCAAAAAGTTTTTGTTTTAAAAGTTGACAAAAATAAGAATTTTTGATTAAAAACTTCGTTTGATTTGACTTCGGTCAACATTTTTGGTCAACGGATCCGGATTCGTGCTTTGACAGTCCCGGCAGGGGCGAACCCATGTGTTACTAAGCGGGTTCAGTTGAATCCGCTTTACTGAAAAATGGTACTGTATGCGTTAGCAATTTATGTTTAAAACAGTTAAAATATGTATATAATGTTATTTGAACCCACTTGACTGCAACACTACGCCCGTAGAGATGGTCATGCCGGTTCTAAGTTTCAACGAGGTCGCGTGTTCGATTCACGTTTCTCCGTAGTATTTATTTTGCAATTTTCCTTTTCTGTTTGTTTTGCGACATTAAATGTGCAATGATAGGTCTTGTGAGCTACCGTGTCTTTCCCGGTCAATCTAACTAGTAACACAACCAACTTGCAAAATTATTACTTCAATTTTGTCTTTTCTCTATTTTTTTCCTTCTTATTTTTAACCTAATTCAATAGAAATCAACTGTCTTTCTTTAAAAAATTAAACCTTTCTACAAAGTGATTTTTAGTTCTCTATTTCATAAGTTTTGCTAAATCATGCGAGTATATTTGATGAAATTATTTATCATTTGTTAGTTCATATTCAAAAAATTTATTGGTTTATACAAAAGTATTTGGTTTAATGTATTATCCCTCTTTCTTTAATTATTAGTACTAATTTAGTTGAGATTGTAACTCTTTTTTGTTATCCTCTATTTGTAAATAATACCTTCTTAGTTATAAACACAAAAGAATTTAATATTTTGTCAATTTTTTTATGGCGTTAATAAATTTTTTAATTGGTTTAATGATTTTCTTGTTAAAGTATAACAAAATTTTGAAAAAGTAAATTTGTTTAATTAAATAGATGAGTGTTTGGTGAAAAAAAAAGATAAATTGTACATAAAATGAAGTGGAAATAGTTTTTATACTTTTAAAATGCCAAAATTTGCAAAATATAGCGCGCTCCCTTTTAAATGACTTAATTTTAACATCATACTATAAAGACAAGAGACAAAAAAGAATGAAGAAAATTAACAAAGATGTGGCCAAATTATGTTGGCATGTTCGATATTGCTTATACTATTGATTCGCGTCATTTTAAATTGAACCCGCTTGTGCAAAATTCTGGGTCCGTCGCTGAGTCCCGGTGGGTCTATATCAAAATATTGGACCTGGGCGTTTGCCCTAAATCGGAATCTGAGGTCCCAAACACGAGTTATGAATTTTTTTTGAAAATTGAGAGCCTGAAAATTTAACGGTTTAAAGAAAAATCTTAATATTTTATCTTGGTTGTATCGGGCTCGTATTTTTTTTCTGGAGCCCGGTACAGGTTCAATTTAATATTTAAGACTTGTTTGTGAAATTTGAAGAAAAATGGAGTTGGTTTGACGTGATTCAGACGTCTGGTGGAGAAAATAAAAATTTCAAAGTGTTCTTGAGAATTTCATTTGATTTGGTGCTAAATTCATGGTTCTAGATGTTATTTTGGCGATTTGATCGCGCGAGCAAGTTCGTATGATGTTTTCAGACTTGTGTGCATGTTTGGTTTGGAGTCCCGAGGACTCAGGTGAGTTTCAGATAGGCTATGGAGTGATTTGAACTTGGAAAATTTGCTGGTGTAACTGAACAGGTTGCAGGCCTCTAATGTCGCATTTGCGAGATCAGGCATCGTAATTGCGAGCTCTGAGGAGTCCGCATTTGCGAGCTAATTCTCACATTTGCGAGGAGAAGCTTAGACAGCAGGGTTCGCTATTGCAAACCATCCTTCGCATTGGCGAAGGGAGTCTAGGAATGGTAGGGATCGCAATTGCGATCAATTGGTCGCAATTGCGAGACTTTCTTCGCATTTGCGATGAAAGCAGGACTAGAGAGACCTTCGCAATTGCGATGTGTTCTTCGCATTTGCGAACCCCAGGTCGCAAATGTGACACCTACAACTGATCAAAATGATTTTGGACGGGATTTTTCATTCATTCTCCAAATATTCAAAATCTAGAACACAGGAGGCAAGACTTCTTCTTCCCCAAATCATAGGTAAGTGGTTCTTAACTTGTTTCTTTCAATCTTTCACTTCATTTTACAAGATTTCAACCTAGAATCTAAGGTTTTCATGGTGGAATTGGCGATTTTTGGGTAGAAATTAGGGATTTGATAAATTGAGGATTTAGACCTCAAATTGAGGTCAGATTCCAAAATCAATTGTATATCCGGTCTCGGGGGTGAATGGGTAAGTTTTGGTCCGAATTTTGAGTTTGGACCAAGCGGTCCCGGGCGTTGACTTTTATTGATTTTTTTAATAATGACCTAAATTGAGTCTTTTGTCATTGTGGTGATTCCTAAGGCTTATTTTGGAACGTTTGGTTGGTAATTTGCTAGATATTGTTGGTTCGGAGGCGTGTTTGAAAGGCAAAGCTGTGATTGAGCTTTGAGTGGCATTTAATTCGAGGTAAGTGGCTTGCCTAACCTTGTGTGGGGGAACTCCCCTTAGGATTTGGTATTGTTTGATATATGAGCTCCGTGTACGTGAGGTGACGAGTGCGTACACATGCTATTTGTTGAAAAATCCGTTTTCATTAAGCAAATATTTGTTTTCCTTTAATTGAGTAACACTAGCATATGTAACTATCCTAATTAGTTTAAGAAAGCATGCCTACGTGCCTCAATTGTCTTTACTGCCAATTAGAACTCTGTGTAGCATGTTTTAGTGAAATTTTCCTGTTCTTCCTTTACTCGAACTTAGCCTAAATTGTGGTTTCATGCTGTAACTGTTATCTCTGTTTGGTTGAGCTACACATTTACTTTGGGACTATGGAACGGTATTCTGGGAGATCCCCATGTACTGCATATTTACTTTGGGACTACGGAACGGTATTCCAGGAGATTCCCCTGTGCTGCGTATTTACTTTGGGACTACTGAACGGTATTCTAGGAGACCCCCCAGCACTGCATATTTACTTTGGGACTATGGAACGGTATTCCGGAAGATCCCCCTGTACTGCATATTTACTTTGGGACTACGGAACGCTATTCTGGGAGATCCCCCAATACTGCATATTTACTTTGGGACTACGGAACGGTATTCCAGGAGATCTTCCTGCACATTTATGTTTAGGACTACGGGACGGTATCCCGTGAGATCCCCTGTTGCTATTACTGCGTTCTGAGCTGCAGCTTCTCATTGAATTCTATTCATGTTATATTTTCGTATTTAGTTTTTACTGTAAAATTCTTTCAGTCTTATTTCATTATATTTATACCAGTAGGGCCCTGACCTGATCTCGTCACTACTCGACCGAGGTTAGGCTTGGCACTTACTAGGTACCATTGTGGTGTACTCATGCCCTTTCCTGCATATGTTTTTCCGTGTGCGGATCCAAGTACTAGCTATCAGCCTCGAGTTTAGCTGTGTGGTTGCTGCTTCAGGAGACTTCAAGGTACACCTGCCGTGTCCGCAGATCTCGGAGTCCCCTTCTATCCCCTATGTTCATTTTTCTTCTTTTCCGTAGAAATGATGTATAGAACTGATAGGACTTCTTAGAATCTTGTGACATTGCAACATTCTGGGTTTTGGGAAAAGTGATTATTGTATATGTCGAGCGGCGTCGTTTCTACTTATTAACTATATCTGTTAGATGTTATCTTTGTGTTTCTATTTTATTTTCCACAATATTAGGCTTACCTAGTCGTAGAGACTAGGTGCCGTCATGATAGTTCGCGGAGGGAGAACTTGGGTCGTGACAAATTGGTATCAGAGGTCTAGGTTTATAGGAGTGGTGAGTCACAATCTGGTTTATTAGAGTCTCGCGGATCAGTACGGAGAGGTCTGTACTTATCTTGGGGAGGCTATGGAACTGTTAGGAAAATTCCACTTTATTTGATTCCTTGTTGTACGAGATTATTGACTTCAAAATTTTAAACTTTTGTCTTCTATTCTCTCACAGATGGTGAGGACACATGCTACAGGAGATGACCACGCACCCGCGCCCCCCGTTAGAGCTGCCCGAGGACGGGGCCGAGGTAGAGGCCGAGGACGTGCACGTGGTGTAGCTAGAGCACCCGCGCGAGCTGCTGCAAAGGAGCCACCAGTAGCTTCAGTCGGAGCAAAGACACCTGATACGCCTACTACTACTACTCCAGCTCTTCAGGAAACCCTTGCACAGTTCATGAGCATGTATAGCACTCTAGCTCAGGCAGGGTTGATCCCCTTTGCTGCAGCCACATCTCAGGCCGGGAGAGGATCACAGACTCCCGCCACCTGCACTCCTGAGCAGCGGGTTCAGGTTGATCAAATCCCAGAGGTAATACCGGTACCGCCTGTAGCCCCAGTTCAGCCCAAGGGTAGGGTAGCAGCTTCAGAGGAGGAGCAGCGGAGGCTTGAGAGGTACAAGAAGTACGACCCTCCTACATTAAGTGGTCTAGCATCGGAGGATGCTCTGGAATTTCTAGAGGAGTTCCACCGTATCCTCCGCACTATGGGCGTAGCAGAGTCGAGTGGGGTTTCTTTCACTGCCTTCCAGCTTCGAGGGGCAGCCTATCAATGGTGGCGTACTTATGAGTTGGACAGTCCGGATGAGGCAGGTTCACTTACATGGACTCAGTTCTCAGACATGTTTTTGAGAGAGTATGTCCCTCAGAGCCTCAGGGAGGCATGGTGCGCAGAGTTTGAGCAGTTGTGCCAGGGTGCTATGATTGTTTCAGAGTATGCAGTCCATTTCAGTGACTTGGCTAGACATGCACTGGCCTTGGTTTCTACAGTTTAAGAGAGGGTTCGTCGGTTTATTGAGGGACTCATTCCCAGCATCAGGACTAGCATGGCCCGGGAGTTAGGGATAGATATCTCGTATCCGCAAGTGGTGAGTATTGCTAGGAGAGTGGAGGGTATGCTTGCTCGGGATAGGGAGGAGAGAGAGGCCAAGAGGTCTCGAGAGTCATGCCATTATTCTGGAGCCCGTGCCCCAGCTATAGTTCGTCATGGTAGGGGCTATGGGAGTCGCCCTGTTCATTCAGCTCTTCCAGCCGCCAGTGGTATTCCAGCTCCTCCTAGACCTCAGGAGCCTTACTATGCACCGCCAATATCTAGTATACCTCCTACACGGGGTGCCTTTAACGATCAGTCCAGCAGATTTGGCCCGAGCTAGCCACAGTCGCCGCGTCCTCCAAGAGCTGGTTTTGAGTATGGCAACACTTGCCATGTGGTGAGGGATTGCCCCAGACTTAGGAGGGGTGCACCGCCACTGGCTTCTCAACTACAGCGTGCTCCACAGGTGTCACGCCCCAAAAACCGAGGGACATGACCGGCGCTCGACCGGGTAGCCCCAGTCAAGTGGACCTGGGTGCCTTTCCTATCCCACGTGTTACCCCGTGTTTTCATTACTCATTAATTAAAGGAAATAGCCATTTATAATTAACACACCTTTTTACGAACTATACATAACAAACATGGTTACTTAGCGTGGTTTACAACTTACATCACCCAACATACAGAATACATATTACATAAGTTCACAACCCACATTTTCTGTCCACGGAGCGTCTAAGGATACAAAAGGATGATACAATACTTGCCGGTAACAAGGCTCCGGCTATACCTTACACAAATACCAAAACAAGACTCCGGAATAAAAGCGGCATGAGCCACGCAGGGCCCCGAGAGGAAAGGGGCTCACTAATTCAGCTGACGGGAAGTGAAGGAGTGCTATGGTCGGCGGACTGGAGTACCTGCTATAGATCCACCTACAATCATAACACGAATGTAGCGCCCCCGGCAAAAGGGACGTCAGTACATTTGAATTGTACTGGTATGTATGAACAAACTTTGCCCCAAGTAAACTCAAACAATACACAAGTAACGAGCAGGAATAGAATCAACAATCAAATACACATGAAAGGAACAGTCAAGCCAAACAAGTTTCACAATCTCTCCTTTTTCCCCTTTCAACATTATCACATTAATGATTTCACAACTTTCTCATATTTTCATTTCAATAGTGATTACGATCACTTTCCACCCTTATTACCTCGGCCATCCTTATTACCTCAGCCACCCTTATCACCATAACTCACACCGTATTACTTCGTGTTGCGGCGCGCAACCCGATCCCACCGAACAATCACAAATCACACAACAACAACAACAACAACAACAATACACAAAGAATTTCCATAACCATCAATACCAATACCATTATATACAACAGCTCACATACAATTTAAGCTACAACGATATTTGCCCACGACAAGCCACATATGATATTACCACAGTTGTTTCAATTTGCATCAGTTACGATTTCTTTCCATCATTTGTTACACAGCTCTTACCACATAAAGACATTCACATACACACATTTGGTTTGTTGCCATTTACTTGCACCATTATATCGGGAGATTAACCAAGAACACTCAAGGCATATCAATCACAAGAATTCACAAATGGTCCACATAGGTATCACATACAAAATATTCGTACACCAAACAAAGTGACTTTACAAAGGCCAAAGTTAGCCATACATACCTGGAGCCGAATTCCCTTTTTAACTTCTACTTTCAATTCACCAAACAGTCTAGCAACGTCAATCTAGTTCACAAGTTAACACATATATCTTAGAATTAAAATTCACAATTTCTACCCGAACCTATTTAGGTTATCAATCCTTCTTTTGCAAACCTTTACTTCTACCCAATTTCCCCTTACTAGATTTTAGGTTTTAAAAGACATGCATGTATGTTGTCAACCTTTATTTTCAAGAATCAATGCATGAGAATCCCCCTTTATGTTTAAACCTGGAAACCAATGAAAAAGGGTTGGGGATTTTACCTGCAAGAATGGAGATGAAGACAATTACTTGAAATTTCCCGGGCCTGGGTGACTTTGAAAATCAAATTGGTGAAGATGAACTTTCTCTCTCAAGAACCCTCTCTTTCCTCTCTCTTATTTTGTTCAGAAAGTATGTTAAAATGAGGGATTGGGGTGTTTTATAAAAAAGGGGTCGGGTTTAAAATTTAGAAAAAAATAGGAGCCCGAGTCAGGTTTGTGGTCGCACTTTGCGATCGCAGAGTGGAAATGCAGTCCGCATAATGGACCGCAAAAGTGCTCCAAAACTCTGATCCTACTGTCTGGGTTTGCGGCGGAAATGCGGTCCGCATACACGATTTGCGGTCGCATAATGCACCGCATAATTGACCTCAACTTTTGACTGGCACATGGACTCATTTGCGATAGAAATGCGGTCCGCATATCAGTTATGAAATCGCATAATGGACCGCATTTTGACCTCAATTTTAACCAAACCACTGACTCAATCTGCGGTAGAAATGCGGTCCGCATACTTGATTTGCGACCGCATTCTGGACCGCAGAATAGCACTTTTCTGGAAAACTTTGATTCTTTGATTTTTGAATGCTTAGATCAGTACAAAGGGTCCGAATCGCGGCGAGCTTGCTCGCCACGAAGAATTTTACACATTCCTAGCACATATCCGGAACTTAACACTATGAGCTACTAGGTTTGAGCACAAATTTTTACGGGGCCTTACATCCTCCCCCACTTAAAATCATTCGTCCTCGAATGAGGATCTTGAAAATCAGTTGGTTTTGAAAACATGATATGCAAACTCCCAATTTTCACTAACTCCCATATTTTTTAAAAAAAAATTTGCCAGAGTTTCCTTTGTAATTAGGCTTATCTACCTGTCAGAGAGCCCCCGAAACATATTTCCAAGCACTATTACACAATTCCAATTATCCCTACAACTAGTATACAATTCATTACCTCAACAATTTGCACCTATTCAATCACTTGTTACATTCTGCACATAAATTAGTCATTTCCATGAGTCCCGTACAATTTAACCACTTCAACATACTATATGCATTTCAATTTATCATTACCAATCTATACTACCATTAAACATCCACTTATCACAAAAACTTTCACTTATCAAAAGGGGTTGCACATGACTCAAATAATCACCACACTTACGATTCTTGCAACACTTGAGGAGTTACAATAGTAAAGCATTTAGAAGGAAAAGATGGGGTGTCTTTGCACCAATTTGGACACAATATCAGTTTGTTTAGAGATAAGAGTTCGCATGATTACTACTAGACTTATTCGAACAGGTGGGGATATTTTTCCTTCATTTCATTTTTCTCTTCCCATGTGGCTTCCTCGACTCGTTGACTTCGCCATAATACTTTAACTGAAGCAATTTCCTTATTCCTCAATTTACGGACTTGCCTATCAAGAATAGCTACCGGGACTTCTTCATACGATAACTCTTCATTAACCTCGATAGTCTCAACTGACACGATGGTGGATGGATCTCCCACCACTTTCTTTAACATAGACACATGGAACACCGGGTGCACTAATGACATTTCAGGGGGCAATTCCAGCCTATAAGCCACCTGCCCTATCCTTTGAGCGATTCGATACGGCCCGACATACCTAGGACTCAACTTCCCTTTCTTCTCGAATCGCATGACTCCCTTCATAGGAGATACCCTCAAGAACACCCAATCATCAACTTGAAATTCCAATTCTCTTCGACGAACGTCTGCATAGGATTTCTGGCGGCTCTGAGCAGTTTTCATCCTTTCTTGAATGACTTTAACTTTCTCCATAGCCTGGTGCACGAGATCTGGCCCTATCAATTCTGCTTCACCCACTTCAAACCATCCAATCGGAGACCTACACCTCCTTCCGTACAATGCCTCAAATGGGGCCATCTGAATGCTAGCATGAAAGCTGTTATTGTAAGCAAATTCTATAAGTGGCAAGTGATCATCCCAATTACCTTTGAAATCCAAGACACAGGCCCGCAATATATCTTCAAGCGTCTGAATAGTCCGCTCCGCTTAACCATCAGTATGTGGATGGAAAGCCGTGCTGAGATTCACCTGAGTACCCAAACCTTGCTGAAATTTCTTCCAAAAATTAGCTGTGAACTGAGCCCCTCGGTCTGAGATAATAGAAAGTAGAGTGCCGTGAAGCCTTACTATTTCTTTGATATACAACTGATCATACTGTTCTGCAGTATCGGTGGACTTGACTGGTAAGAAGTGAGCTGATTTGGTGAGTCGATCCACTATTACCCAAATTGAGTCGAACTTGCGCTGAGTGCGAGGTAACCCTACCACAAAGTCCATGTTGATCATCTCCCATTAACACATTGGTATTTCCATGAGCTGAGTTAACCCACCGGGCCTCTGATGCTCAACTTTTACTTGCTGACAATTTGAACATTTAGATACAAAGTCCGCCACACCCCTCTTCATACCGTTCCACCAATAAATTTCCTTGAGATCATGATACATCTTCGTAGAACCTGGGTGCACAGAATACCTGGAATTATGAGCCTCCGCCATTACCCTCTCCCGAAGATTATCCACATCTGGGACACATAGCCTACCTTGACATCGCAATACACCATCATCGCTGCCGAGTGAAAAAGTCGAAGTCTTGTTATTCAAAACTGCCTCCTTCATCTGTGCCAATGCTGGATCAATAAACTGCTTTTCCTTGACTTCCGCTACAAGTGACAATTCTGCCCCATTATGCACCATAACATTCCCCTTGTTTGAGGTCAAAATACAAACCCCTAAACTGGCCAATTGATAAACCTCCCGAGCCAAGGGCCTCTGATCCGCTCCCAAATGAGCCAGACTACCCATAGACTTCCAACTGAGAGCGTCGGCCACCACATTCGCCTTCCCTGGATGGTACAAGATGTTCATATCATAATCCTTGAGCAATTCTAACCACTGTCGCTGTCTCAAATTCAATTCCTTCTGCTTGAACAAATACTGGAGACTCTTGTGGTCTGAGAACACATCCACATAGACCCCATAAAGATAATGCTGCCATATCTTCAAAGCAAACACAACTGCTGCAAGCTCCAAATCATGCGTCGGATAATTCTTTTCGTAATTCTTGAGCTGCCTTGAAGAATACGCTATAACCTTCCCATGTTGCATCAACACACACCCCAAACCAACCCTGGAGGCATCGCAATAAACCACGAATCCTTTCGTGCCTTCTGGCAAGGTCAATATCGGCGCCGAGGTCAACCTCGACTTCAGTTCCTGAAAACTTTTCTCACAAGCGTCGGACCATTGGAAATTAACTGCTTTCTGCGTCAACTTAGTCAATGGGGAGGCGAGGGTAGAGAATCCCTCCACAAACCTCCGATAATACCCTGCTAAACCCAAGAAGCTACGAATTTTCGTAGGGGTCGTGGGTCTAGGCCAATCTTTCACTGCTGCAATCTTCTGGGGATCCACCTGAATCCCTTCGCTGGAAACAACATGACCCAGAAAGGAAACGGACTCCAACCAAAATTCACATTTCGAAAATTTAGCATACAACTGGTGCTGATGAAGAGTCTGTAGAACTGCCTTGATGTGACCGGCATGATCCTCCCAGAGGGACATGACCGGCGCTCGACCGGGTAGCCCCAGTCAAGCGGACCTGGGTGCCTTTCCCATCCCACGTGTTACCCCGTGTTTTTCATTACTCGTTAATCAAGGAAATAGCCATTTATAATTAAAACACCTTTTTATGAAATATACATAACAAACATGGTTACTTAGCGTGGTTTACAACTTACATCACCCCAACATACAAAATACATATTACATAAGTTCACAACCCACATTTCCTGTCTACGGACCCTCTAAGGATACAAAAGGGAGATACAATACTTGCCGGTAACAAGGCTCTGGCTATACCTTACACAAAGACCAAAACAAGACTCCGGAATAAAAGCGGCATGAGCCACGCAGGGCCCCGGGAGGAAAGGGGCTCACCAATTCAGCTGACGGGAAGTGAAGGAGTGCTACGGTCGGTGGACTGGAGTACCTGCTATAGATCTACCTACAATCATAACACGAATGTAGCGCCCCCGGCAAAAGGGACGTCAGTATATTTGAATTGTACTGGTATGTATGAACAAACTTTACCCCAAGTAAACTCAAACAATACACAAGTAATGTACAGTAGTAGAATGAACAATCAAATGCACATGAGGAACAACCAAAGTCAAACAAGTTTCACAATCTCTCCTTTTTCCCTTCCAACATCATTTCATCACATCAATGATTTCACAACTTTCGCATATGCTCATTTTAATAGTGATTTCGATCACTTTTCCACCCTTATTACCTCGGCCACCCTTATTACCTCGGCCACCCTCACCACAACCCACACCTTATAACTTCATGTTGCGGCGCGCAACCCGATCCCACCGGACAATCACATTTCACACAACAACATTAGTTCACAGTTCAATCGCATGGCTTCAGGCCACCCAGAATATCATTTCACAACAACAATAACAATTTCACAATGAGTTTTCATTAACCTCAATACCATTTCCATCATATATAACAGCCCGTATACAATTTAAGTTACAACGATAATTGCCCACGACAAATCACATATGATATTACCACAGTTGTTTCAATTGCATCAATTACGACTTCTTTCCATCATTTATTTCACATCTCTTACCACATAAACAGATTCACACACACACTTGGTTTATTGCCATTTATTCACACTGTCATATCGAAACGTTAACCAACAATGTTCAATGCAATTTAGTCACAAGAATTCATGAAGTAGGCCATCTTGCCCTAACACCCGTGAAGCAAAAAGAATTCACAAATAGTCCACATAAGAAACGCATACCAATTACTCGTACACCAAACAGGGTGACTTTACAAAGGTTAAAGTTAGCCATACATACTTGGAATCGAATTTCCCCTTTTTACTTCTACTTCGGCTCACCAATAGCCTAGTATCGACAATCTAGTTCACAAGTTAACACATAAATCTTAGAATGGAAGTTCACAATTACTACCCGAACTCATTTAGGTTATCAACCCTTCTTTTACAATTCATTACTCCTACCCAATTTTTCTTACTAGATTTTTGGTTTTAAAGGACATGCATGTGTATTTCAACTTTGTTTTCAAGAATCAATGCATGAGAATCCCCCTTTTTGTTTAAATATGAAAACCAATGAAAAAGGGTTGGGGATTTTACCTGCAAGAACGGAAGTGAAGACAATTACTTGAAATTTCCCGGGCCTGGGTGACTTTGAAAATCAAATTGGTGAAGATGAACTTTCTCTCTCAAGAACCCTCTCTTCCCTCTCTCTTATTTTGTTCAGAAAGTATGTTAAAATGAGGGATTGGGGTATTTATTAAAAGGGGGTCGGGTTTAAAATTTAGAAAAAATAGGAGCCCGAGTCAGGTTTGTGGTCACACTTTGCGATCGCAGAGTGGAACTGCGGTCCGCATAATGGACCGCAAAAGTTCTCCAAAACTCTGATCCTACTGTCTGGGTTTGCGGCGGAAATACGGTCCGCATACACGATCTGCGGTCGCATAATGCACCGCATAATTGACCTCAAATTTTGACTGGCACATGGACTCATTTGCGATAGAAATGCGGTCCGCATATCAGTTATGCGATCGCATAATGGACCGCATTTTGACCTCAATTTTAACCAAACCACTGACTCAATCTGCGGTAGAAATGCGGTCCGCATACTTGATTTGCGACCGCATTCTCGACCGCAAAATAGCACTTTTCTGGAAAACTTTGATTCTTTGATTTTTGAATGTTTAGCTCAGTGCAAAGGGTCCGGATTTACGCATTCCCAACACTTATCCGGAACTTAACACTACGAGCTACCGGATTTTGGGCACAAATTTTTACGGGGCCTTTCACCTCGATAGGAGAATGTTGTATTGGGCCAAACAGTCAAATAAACCGTGTCCATGTAGAATAATCGAGCCTCCAAAAGCAAAAAACGTGTATGCATGTATCAAGTAATTGAGGAAACCTCTTTGTTTATCAACACTTCGTGCCTCGAAGAAATTTGCTACTGTCATGAAAAATGGCCCAAGAGCCAAAAACTCTCGAATACCCGGGGACTGTCATCAAACAGTCAGCTCATCGAGCCATCGAAGACTTGAATTCGTAAGACCTCGATCAGGAAACTTCAAGATCATAATCCCTCACTAAGGCAACATCAAATCTGTAAGTCCTTCAACAAGGCGTGCTCAAATTTATAAGACCTTAAAAAAGTCATAACCCCTGATATTAAGGCCAAGTCTATATATCCGAACTTGTAAGACCCCTAAAAAAGCATACCCTCGATATAGACGCTGAGTCACCGCACACGGGGACTAAAGGCTACGGCCAAACATAAAGATTACGGTCGAACTAAAAGGCTACGGCCGACGGCTCGGAGACGTCTGACTGCCGCCATAAAACTAAAGGCCTCCAAATACTTCGAAAGTACTTCGAAAAGAACCGGTTAATCAGGCTACCCTCGGCATAAGCAAATGAGCTTTGATACTATCAGCTCCGAACAATAAAAAAGGCTTTGAAAACAATCAGCCTTTGATAAAAAGGTTTTGAAAACTCAACATTCGAGCGAGCCTTCAAAGGTACTCAACTATCATCACATATCGACTCATAATCGAGGTTCTAATCTGAGCGGTCGAAGAGTCGGACGAACATAAAACATGCCAAGGCATAATCAAAACTTCAAAAGTCTTTAGCCAAAATGAGGGAAAACTATAGCCATATTAGAGGTCATAACGACCCAATCTAAAAAGAGCCTAAGGGCCAACGCATAAGAGCCTAAGGGCCAGCCTAAAGAGCCTAAGGGTCAATTTGTAAGAGCCTAAGGGCCAGCCTAAAGAGCCTAAGGGCCAATACGTAAGAGCCGTAGGTCCAGCCTAAAGAGCCTAAGGGCCAATGCGTAAGAGCCTAAGGGCCAATATGTTGAAAAACTAAGGGTCAACGAGCCCGAGTCAAAATTTGACTCGAGGAGCTGACACCGAACGATCAACTATTATCAATCACTCATCGAGCATGAAAACCTGAGGGGTTTATATCATAAGTCGGACACACCAAACTGGTTATCGACAAGCATCGAAGTTCGTTCCAAAAGGGCAATGGAAAGACAAGAAATGACGAAGAGCAAAGAACCTTATATACATAATAAAGTTTCACAAAAACATATTTACAAGGCTCATGCCTAAAGCCCTTACACAAAAAGGGAGCAAATAAAAACCTAATCTACCGCTGAGGTCACTTGACCGGACGAAGCTCCCTCAGAAGTTGTGCCTTCAACGGTTTGGCCCTCGACCCCCGGAGCATCAACGGCCTCCTCCTCCTCAGGGAATTCACCTTCGTCTTCATCATCTTTCGAGCTGCTAGTCGAATCACTGGCTGAATCATCACCGGAAGAAAGCAAAGTTGCCGATTATTCCTCTAGGGCCTTCACCCTCTCGATTTCGACAGACAAATCGATGCCCCCTGCATATAATATACTCGAGAGCCTGTCTCCGAGACCTTAACCGGGCATGTTCCAAGGCTCGGGACAGTTTAAGCTCGGCCTCTTCGGACACCTTCCTGGCTCGAGCATTTGCAGCAGCAGCATCTTTTCGGTATGAGGACATGAGCACAGCAGCTTTGGACTTAGCTGCAGATAGCTCAGCAACTAGTTCAGCATGAAGATCTATGTACTTGTGGCTCTCTCCCCTTGCCCCTTGAAGTTGGCACTCAACCGAGGTCAGCTTATCTCGAAGAGCTTCCTTATCGAAAGACACCTCATCCATGCGCTGCTTCAGCCCAAAGATTTTGATATCTCTGACTCTAAGCTCCTCTCGCATTAGATCATCTCTTTGCTTGAGCTGAAAAAGTCAAATTAAGGTATCAAACGCTCAATTGACTGAAGCACAAAAATAAGCCCACAAAGGTCGTATTACCTGCTCATCGAGATCGGCCCGCTCTCGAGATATCCTCTCCAAATGAGCTCGAAGGTCACCTAGCTCCCCCTCCTTTTGGTCATGAAGGGCCTTAAGTTCGTCCAATTCAGAAACGAGCTTCCTAAATTCGTCCTCACAATGAGCCAACTCGGCTTATGACTTGGGAAAAGCTTGATGGAGAGCTTCACGGCCTGAAAACACAGAAGAGGGGAGTCAGAAAGGCAAGAATCGAAACTCAAAATACAACGGTTGAGTCAAGATTACCTGTTGTCGCAACTTCTCGGCTTCTTCGAAGATCAATGAGGAGTCGATATCGGGGCCTTCCTCAACCCCAGCAAAATATCCTTCAAACATACTATTCTCTCCAGGGGATGTCCCCACGACGGGAGTTTTCATATCTTGGGCATCCCGTATTTGCCCAGGAGAGAATGACGGGCCCGGCAGAGGCTCATCTACATTGATCACCTCGACTGGTTCAACGGGGGCCCTCTCCCCCTCCGAGGGGTTTCATCATTGGTTTCCTTGGGTTCACCAACCAGGTGCCCCTCGGCACCCGATGTACTTAGGTCGTTGATCGGCTTGGGGACTTTGTCCGAGGTCCCCTCAATAATTCTCTCATCTCGGGTCGGGACCACCTTGGCAGCCTCCGTTCCAGCGGCCTCTAACTCAGCCACCTTCGTCTCAGTAGACTTCGAGGCAACAGCACTTCTTCTCCCCCTAGGTGCCAGCGGGCAGTCATCATTCTCTTCGCCCTCAGCGCAAAGATCTTCGGTCGTTTCCCGAGTTAAGGCCTCTAAATCGGCCTCGGGCTTTTGAGCCTTAGTCCTTTTTGGCTTCGAGGACTTAGCTGGTGATTTCTTCTTTCTCTTTTTCTCCTTAGCAAGCTATGGAATATCTGCTTCCCCAGGCGGGGGTCCCTCATCAAAACGACCTCTCTAAGGCCTGCATAGGCACAAAGGATGAGAGTATCAGCGAAAGATATTTTCTCTAAAGAGCTCAAATATGAACAGAAATACAAACTCACCATGATTTTTGGCTTCCCAACGGGTCTTAGCCAGATCACGCCACACGCTTGGCATATGGGCAGATCCAATCAAGTCGTCGGACCCAGCCCGGGAGATCGTTGACAGCACCAGGGTACCACTCGGCAGCTATATCATTGAAAGGAATTAATTCATCGAAAGGGATTAATCTATCGAAAGGAGTTAATCCTAAGGCAAGAAAAGATGTTCGATTAGCAAAACATGTTTACTTACGATTCATGTTCCATTCCTCGGGGAATGGCATTCTCTCAGCGAGGATCAGGTCCGAGGTCCTGACTCGGACGATACGGCTCATCCACCCTCGGTCCTTGTCTTCATCAATGCTAGCCAAAAAGGCCTTCGGAGATCGACGCTTTAGCTTAATCAGGCCACCTCGATAAAGTCGGAGGCTATACAGTCTAATTAGATGGTCGAGGGTAAAAGGCATTACCTCGACCATGTTTGAGAAATGCCTAATCATATAAACAATGCGCCAGAATGATGGATAAATTTGTCCAAGTGTCACTTGATATTGGCTGCAGAAATCGAGGATCACTGGATCTATCGATGGTAAAGAGGCTTCTACCGGGCCTAAGGTTAAAGGATATGTGTATACACTGAGGAAATCGGCTTTGTGCGTGGTTATGTCTTCTCCTCCTGAAGGAATCTCTACTTGCACCACCTCCCCCTAACGGCAGTCAGCCTTCACTTTCTTGATTTTAATTATTAAACTGATATACCGAGACATGGGTTCACATCGTCCCGGAACAGAGGAGGGGTTTTCGACCTGGAAATCAGAAGATGTATCGCAAGGCCCGGGAGTACACTCCTCGATACTAGGAGGAACTACCGGTTTACCTTTGGTCGTTCGAGAAGACGATGAAGCTTTTTCCTTTTGAGGAACAGTTTTAGAAGTTTTAGCCATCTCTAAAGTGGAAAATCCAAGAAGATGAAAAATATTGTTGGAAAAAGAGAAGGGAGAGTTTAAGGAAATTGAAAAGGGCTAAAGTGAAATTTTAGAAGCACTGAGAGAGTAATATCTGCAAGGTTATGGGATTTGTCTATTTATAAAGATCGTTCGAACGTGCTAAGGAAGCCAAAAGACTGACCGTCAGCCACCTACAATTAATGCTTTTAGGAATCGTACAAAAGCAACCATTCGGTCTCTTCAACGGCTTATGTCATGATGTTGACGTCAGGACCCAGGAAACGGGAACCAGATTGTCGGAAATTATTAAAGAATAGTCTACGAGTCGAGTTCGAGAAAATGCTCTCTCAAGACCAAGGGCTACCCGAGTTCGAGCCAGTTCTCACTCGGGGACTATTAACAAAGCCTCAGGGCTATCTTCATCTCAAATTTGAGCAAACGCTCTCTCGATTATTTTAAGCCCAAGGGCTACCCGAGTTCGAGCCAGTTCTCACTCGGGGACTGTTAAGAAAGCCTCAGGGCTATCTTCATCGCAGGTTGGAGCAAACGCTCTCTCAATTATTTTACCCGAGTTCGAGCATGTTCTCATTCAGGGATTATTAATAGAGCCTCAGGGCTATCCTTATTTTAAGACCGAGCAAATGCTCGCTCGACTATTAAGCCCAATGGCTATCTGAGTTCGAGCCAGTTCACACTCGGGGACCATTCATAAAGCCTCAGGGTTGCCTCTATTTTTCGAGCTCGAGCGAACGTTCACTCGACTATTTAGCTCAAGGGCTACCCGTGTTCGAGCAAACTCTCACTCGGGGGTTATATATAAAGCCTTAGGGTTATCTTTATTTCAAGTTCGAGCAAATTTTCACTCAATTCGGGGCTACCCGAGTTCGAGCAGGCTCTCACTCGAGGATTAGATGCAAAGGCCTTAGGGCTATCTTTATTTTTAGATGATCGAGCAAACGTTCACCCAACTACTGAATCCAAAGGTTACTTGAGTTCGAGAGGATTCTTACTCGAGGGCTACCGATGAAGCCTAAAAGGGCTAGCTGTATTTTGAAAATCGAGACACAGTTCTCACTCAACTCGGATTCAGAAATCTCGGTGACCTGAGCTCGCATCAAATCAATCCGAGCTTAGTCCGAGGAATAGCATGTGACTTTAAAAAGCGTCATATTGATCAAATAAAAACCAAAGGGTTTATTATTATTATATTCCGGATCCGATTTTTGGACCAATCGTTAGAGTCGTACACTTGGATTTTTCACAAACGAAAGAAGAATAAAGTTCGACACAAATCAAAGACAAAATGAAGAAATTCTTATATTAAGTAAAAGATGCTTTACAAAGCCCACGAGGGGCCCTTACACAGAAACAAAGAAGCAAAAAACAACAGTCAAAGGGCCTAATCTACTTTCGAGGGGTTGTCCCCAAGGGCAACGTCCTCGAGAACCTTTCTCTCAGGGACTTCATTTCGATCTTTTGAACGTTGTCTTCGAGAACCTCCTCCGAAGCAGCAATAGATGAAGAAAAGGTTATAGCCTATCAAAGAGCAAAAGCTTAAATTGTGGCCTGGTGAAGAGCTTGGCGAGTACGGGTCTCGTCAGCACTACTATTGTGAAGCCACTTCTTGAGACATTGCACCGGTGTGGGATGCAAAATTTAGTAGATAGTGTCACCTCACTCCATGGAAAGCAAAAGGAGTGAAGAGCCATACCAGATTGAAGTTAAGAGAGATGAGCAGCAGTTTACAGTCCACATATCTTATGATACGGGAAGAATCTGATGCCCTCCTCTCATCGATTCGGGCCAACAACAACAACTCAGCATAATTCCTCTTAGAGGGGAAAGGCTTCGAAGAAGAGCCATGGCATAACCGATAAGGTTGTTGCCTTATGACCCTATGGTCACAGGTTTGGTCCATAAGAAAAAGAGATCAGAAGGGGATACAGAGAAAGGGAAGGACTAAAGATTGTTGAAGAAAGAATGAATGAAGCTTTAGTTTTGGAAATCCCTTATTTATAAGAGAAATGGCAACGAAACTAACGGCGCATTCATTTTTTCTGGGGAAACGGACCGGCAGAGCACTCAATGTTTTTGGGAAACAGACCGACGGTGCATTCAATGTTTTTGGGGGAATGAACCGACGGGACGTTTCGATCGATTCAAGCGCCTATGTCGCCAACATGACTTCATCACAAGAGGTTCGAGAAAGTCGAGGTCAAGATCATTTCTTATCTTTTCATTCTAAAAATGTGAGGACTATCTGTATACGGTCAAAATTAGGGAAGACCGATTTGAGGCTTCTCTGGCAGTTTAGGCTCGGCCTCGATGGGATCAAGGCACAGTCCAAGGCCCGTCCAGGAAGCACTCGCCTCGGCAGGGTACGTCGAAGACTCACCATGGTGTACCTCGAAGTCCGTATGAAAATCGACGACCGTCATGGAAAGGCGAGAAACCCCCCGAGGGCATGCGATGAGCACTGACAGAGCCTGCAAGAATAGTACAAATTCATGCTGAGCCATTATACAGCTGTACTAGTAGCATTTCTTCGTCATTTATTAGACATATATTGTGTTGGGATTCACCCCTCCTATATAAAGGGGACCCTTGTCATTTTGTAAGAGGACACAACATATTGAGTAATATACAACATTCTCTGCTCTCTTGGCTAACACAATTGTTCTACACATTTATTGCTTATTCTTTCATTGTTCTTTTATTGTTCTTCATTTATTGCCAACTATTAGCCGCACAAGGCCATCTTCAAGGCCTTCATTATCGGTTATTCTTTATCAACAATTCATCGCAATTAGCCTCATCTAGACCTCGAGGCCCTGCTCCAGTCAGCTCGTCCCAGCCTTATGACCCTATTGGTATGCATATCTTATTCTCTTTACTAAAACTCAGCATCTATTGAATAACAACTAGTATTAAGATAAATCACGTATTTTTAGAACCATAAAATCAAATATAATTGTCATTACCATTTTCAAGGTAAACAATTCGTAACTTTCTTGGTTTGGCGGGTTATTACCGCTGGTTCATTCAGGGTTTCTTGTCTATTGCATCACCCTTGACCAAATTGACCCAAAATGGTGCTCCTTTTAGGTGGTCGGATGAGTGTGAGGTAAGCTTTCAGAAGCTTAAAAATGCCTTATGTTGACATCCAATTTTTTCCCTCCTTTCTTCCAAACTATTTTTTTAAGCTTCTAATATCACTAATAATGTAAGAAATAATTATTTTACCATTTTTAGCACAAACTAAACCTAATTATTATTATTATTATTATTATTATTTACTTAATTACTAATATTATTAATATTATTACTACTATTATTGCTATCGTCTTTATCATTCATGCCTTAATAGTATTTATTGTCACTTTTCACGAAAAGAATTTTTATTTCTTTTATCTCACTAAGCGAGGACATTTTATGCAATAACTTTTAAATATTACGAGATTATATTTAATAAATGTTGCGGCATCTTACGATTAGTATTTTATTTAAACGTTAGTAATTATAATTAGGTATAATAAATAAGTTAGTTACTTGCGTATTTTTTTAATATTAATATTATTGTTGTTATTAGAAGCCCGAAGAATTTGGTAAGAAGAAAGAAAATGTGGCCTAGTTACTAGCCCAATATTTTTCTATTAATTCTAGTTGCCCAAATCACTCTAAACAAGACAGCCCAAGTAAATCTTTAAATCAGCCCAAAAAATATCAGCCCATGTCTTAATTCTTTTCTAGATTCTTCCACAAAAATATCTCTCTTTTGGATTTCAAAAACTCCATTTAATTATAATGAATTTCCTCTTCAAATTCCAACATAAAACTTTGACCCCTTACCCCACCCGTTTCTCTTTCCTTTCCTCTTTTCCATATCATTTTGATCAAAATCTCCTCTCACTTTTGTTGATTGATAGTCTTTTTACCAAATTGATGCAAATGCCTTCTGACCTTGCTGATTCAATTGAAAGCAAAACGCCAAAATCTCTTTCACTCGATCAAAAGGTTTCAGTCCATTTTGACACAAGTCTTGCTATATTTCAAATTCAAGAGCCGTTTGTTTGAAGAATTCGTACACTGTGATGGTGATTCTCTTCAGAACGGGTATCTTTTGTCCGTTTGATTTTGAAATCCCGCCCAATGTTTAAACCCTAATGTTCCCCTATAAATACCCACGTTTCAGACCCTTTGGGGCGGGCTCCTGGGCTGCCGCTTTTCTCCTCTCTATAATTTACTTTTTGTCTACTAGCTCTCTCCTAAAGAAAAGCTTTGTCACGACCCTAGTTCACCAATCGTGAACATGTCATGACGGCACCTGGTCCCCATGACCAGGTAAGCCTAACATTTGCGGAAATATAGTAATTGCGGAAAAATAGAGAAAATCAAATCAAATATCTAAAGGAACTGTACTGAATGCCGCTTGGCAAGTACAACTCAATATCACAAGTCTAAAACAATCCCCAAAACCCGGAAACTCACGGGCAACACAGGCTACAGAAGTGCATAGTAAAGGTTCCAAACTCCAGAATTTCTAACAACCGAAAGAAGGAAAACTAAGTACTAAAGATAGAATAAGAGGGAGACTCGTCGGTCTGCGGACGCAGCAGATCTACCTCGAAGTCTCCGTAGTCCTCCTGCCTCACTGATAGTGCGCCTGAGTAGAGGTACCTGGATGATCTGCACATGAAAAACATGCGCAGGAAGGGCATGAGTACACCAAAGCGGTACTCAGTAAGTGCCAAGCCTAACCTCGGTTGGGTAGTGACGAGGAAGGTCAGGGCCCTACTGAGGTAACATAATAAATAATGAGATAACAGAAATAGATTAAATAAAGTCTACAACGAGAATCTAAACCAGGTAAATAAGGAAGAACAGTAATAGAAAGCAAAGGTAACAATACACGGAAAACTGCCCTCACAGGGAATAGTAGCCGGGGGATCTCTTGGTATCCCGAGGATCTCTTGGTATCCTCAATAAGTAAGTCGAGGATCTCTTAGTATCCCGAGGATCTCTTGGTATCCTCAATAAGTAAACCGGGGATCTCTTGGTATCCCCATATATATATAGAAACACATGTGCCAGGGATCTCTTGGTATCCCGCACCCTCAGTCCATAATATCTCAAGTACAGAGGGATCTCCCGGGAAGCCGTCCCGTAGTCCCAAATTAAACACACAACAACAATGATTCCTAAATCTCGGAACAATGCTAAAAATGAGGACACGAAGTAGTAAATTATAGCCTAACATGCTTCACAGAGTACAAATAGCACAGTTAAAGCAAATAAGCAGGTAAGCCAGCTAAACATGAGTCTCTAAGCTAGCACAGGTACAAACTTACAGTTAAGATGAACAAGTAAACAAGAAAGCTCAGTTTAAATACTTCAAGTAGAAACGGATTTACAACAATTAGCTCAAGTACGCGCTCGTCACCTCACGTACGGGGCATTCAAATATTCAAGATCATATCCTAAGGGAAAAAGGTTCCCCCACACAAAGTTAGGCAAGCTACTTACCTTGAACCGGCCCAATATCAACTAGAAATCACGCTCTTGCCACGAGTATCCGACTCCAAATGGCTCAAATCTATTCAATTCAATTACACATTGTGAATAACATCGCAAGCACCTGGTTTTGCTAATAAATTTAAAGCTACGGCGTAAAATTAGGTGAAATGACCAAAATACCCTTCAGGCCAACGCCCCGGAATCGAATAGTTTTCACATTTTCAGAACCCTCGTACTCTCACGAGTCTAACCATATAAAAATCTCCCAAATCGGAGGTCAATTGCCCACTCAAAACTCAATAATTAGGTCTACGAAGTTCTTCCAATTTTTGATCCTAAATTCGAATTCCAATGGTGTATTTAACTATAAAATGATGAAATATAACAAGAAGGGACCAAAGAAACGTTACCCAGTGATCTTCGCTTCAAATCCCACTCAAAATCACCTTAAACCGAGCTCTCAATTGATTTTGCAACTTATGAACTCAAACCCTCGACATCTCTATTTCTGTCCAGGGGTTTCCGCTTCTGCGGACAAGGGACCGCTTCTGCGGTCCCGCTTCTGCGGACCACGAGCCGCTTCTGCGGTTTTCTTTAAAAATCCAGGGTTCCGCTTCTGCGGTCTTAAGCCGCACCTGCGGTTGCCGCTTATGCAGATTCCTTACCGCTTCTACGGTTTCAATCAAAATCCCAAGGACCGCATTTGCGACTACTCTCTCGCAGGTGCGTAACCGCTTCTGCGGTTAAACTTCCGCACCTGCGGAAACTGAAGAAGTACTCGAATTTCGCTCCTGCGGTGGTCTAGCCGCTTCTGCGGCTCCGCTTCTGCGCTTCCCAAGCCGCAGAAGCGAAAATACCAGATGACAGAACCTTCAGAAATTCATTCAACTTCAAAATTTTCCGTCAACCACCCGAAATCATCCCGAGGCCCCCGGGACCTCAACCAAAAGCACCAATACCACCTAATACCTTATTCGAACTTGTACCAATCCTTAAAACACCTAAAACAACTCCGGAAACCCGATTAAATCAAAGATTCAAGCCTAAGAACTTCAAATTCCAACAAAGCACACTTTCGATCAAAAACCTAACCAAACCTCGCCCGAATAACCTGAAATTTTGCACACACATCCCAAATGACATGACGGAGCTACTGCAACTTCCGAAATTCCAATCCGACCCTCGGATCAAAAACTCACTATCGGACCGGAAACTTCAAAAATTCAAACTTCGGCATTTCAAGCCTAAATGAGCTACGAGCCTCCAAAATACGTTCCGAACATGCTCCCAACCCCGAAATCACCTAACGAAGCTAACGGAACCATCGGATTTCCATTCCGAGGTCGTCTTAATACTGTTCCGATTACGGACCATTTTCCAACTCTTATGCTCTCATTTAGGGACTAAGTGTCCCAAAACACTCCGAATCCCAACACCGAACGTCCCGGCAAACCAAAATAGCAGAAATGAACTTAGGGGAAGCAGTTAATGGGGGATCGGGGCGTAAATTCCAAAAACGACCGGCTGGGTCGTTACAAGCTTTAACTTCAACACCTCTGCTGTTTCTATTTGGTATTTACCATAGCAAAATTTTTGTTATCCTTTGTTTATTTTAGTCAAGTCTACTTTTGTCCGAGAGGAAAGAGTAAAGTCAAGGTCGAAGTTCGATAGCGCAGCTATGACCCGCCTCAGTTCGCTGCCCACAAAAAGGTCAGTGACTTTAAATTTATCTCTTATTATTATCTTCTGCTTAAGGTCTGAAATGAATATTTGTTTGATTTGAGTGCGAGCTACGGATCGATTTAGTTTATTTTGTGTGAAGAATTGTGGTTTAGTACGTGTGTTTTAGATGTATACGTGTTAGAGTTACTGCACTAAAAATGAATATTGGGAAAGAATAAAATCCATGTCTAAACTTTAAATAAAGATTTACATTATACTTTGTTAAAGAGTTGGAGAATGTGCAACAAGCTCCAACATATAGGTGTAAGCTATTCCTGTTTTGTTTCTTCTATGTTATTACAGACCATTTTTATTTCTATTCCCCTTAACTACTTTTCATGAAGTCTGTATATGGTTTGGACATATGTACTAAATTAAGTTAGTCTAGCTTGTTAAATTTGGCTAAGTTTAAGGAATTAACTTGCAAGAGTATCCTATTACAAATACTTCTGCTATTGTAGGATACATCAATTTTAGTTTAGGCCAGAGCTATTTTAAATATTTGTAATATACAACAACTATAAACGAGTTTGGGAATTTTTTTTTAACATGCTAGAGATCTCGGTTATATGAAGGCCTAAATGTGTTCATGTAGTTAAATGACTTGCTTACAAGTTCAGCAGTTTATACTTGATTTATTAACATTCTGACGTGTCTTAGTTAGTGTTCTTACTCACTTTGGCTTCAAAAACGCGTTGCTCTGCCGGATTTGTTATCTGGGATTGTAGAAACGAATATTTTTAGGAAGATCTAAATATCATTGGTCATAGGATTATAAGGTGTTTATTCGAACCATATTGTTAAACTTCCCTTTAGTCTCAGTGCTTTAAGACTTTAAAATACTTTGTTGGGGACATAGTTTTTTTTCCAGCTGGTAATGAAGTTATTAATATACAGTGACATGTTCTATTTCAGAGATCTTACTACTAGGTATGAGTGTTTTACAATTACTAATTTTGAGATGATAAAAGAGAAGTAGAAAGCATCCCTGTTTTGTTTGACTGACTTTCTCTCAACTCATAGCAAATATCGTAAAATAATAATTCACTGTACTAATCATTTGTGTGTAGTAAACTAATACTGCTTTCAAGCTTGTGAATTCTTGCAAAACCAAAGAAGGAATGATATGCTTATCTTGGGTATTTGATTTTTGTATATTACATAGTACTAGATCTTCCCTCTAATTATGTTTTCCTTTTATTCTTTTCTTTGCATATGTACTTGGAGAAAAATGGAGTCTTAATGCAAGACTCACCACCATACCGAGCATGGAGTCATCACATGGCATCTTCCTTAGAGTGCACCCGATAGCAAGAAAACAAGCGAAATGCTTGGGGCGCCTATGGCGTCTTTCTTATCTTCTCTTTATTTTATGATTGTTTTATTTAATTTCTTGATGTCTCCTGGTTTATTTGGTATTTGTGTTTATCTCACGCTTAACATGGGTTAGAAGATTGAGTCTATTTAATTATATCTCTTCTTTAGCTAGCAAACAGGGTACTTATTTTATCATATAGTGTTTACCTCTACATCTAAACTTCAAAAACAGTAATTTGACACTTTCACGGGTCATTAAAAGGAAGTTTTTTTTTTCTTTTCAAAAGATCCTGTTAACATCATTTCTAACATCATCAAGTTGAGATTTAATACAATTAATATGCTTAAATTCAGTCGAGTATTTTCTAAAAGTCCAAATGAAATTGCTTTTCTTTAACAAGTAGGAAGACTTGTCTCCAAGCGTTCTTCCTTTAAGCATTATTTTAAATTATTGCTTTCATCATGTCAAAACTGATCTATTAAATATTTTCCTCAAATCATCAAATTTCTGAATGGACTTAAACATTTTCCTTAAGGTATAAGTAGTTAAGTTCCACAGAAGTTAGCCAATGCTGAAATCGAATACTCTCTTGTTTTCTATCGAGTTATATAGTTAGCTATATATTAATACTTCAGCATATTATTTTTTTTATTAATTAGCCTAAGTTTGGTCGGTTAACCATAGTTAACGGATCATATAGGATGCCTTTACAACCTTTCCTATAAGATTAATTAGAATCCTTACTCATAACTCTAAGGTTAAGCAGACTTTAAAACAAAGTTAACTCTAAGCATTACTTAGCTAAAATTGGTGTCCTAATTCACCGTTAAAATAATTAGGTGGCGACTCTTTAATTAATTAAACCTTCAGAATTACCAATATGTCATACTCTAGTTTGACCCGTGTTAAAATGGGGTATAACAGCTTGGCGACTCTGCTGGGGATTCTAGATTCTAAACCACAACAAACTTAGGTTAATAATAAAAATTAATTTGTGTGTTTTTAATTGTTATGATGCTTATTTGAATTGTCGTTATATGATAAACTGTATTTTATCAATTTTTCATCTATTATTATTGCTTTATATATATTGTCGTTCTCATTTCACTTCCTCCACTTTTGGAAAATTCACACAAAGCACACACCTAGCGGTTACGCGATTTGCGGCCGTGCACTACTAAAAATACCTTTTAGGGGAAAGTTCGTGGGTGAGTCGATCAGCGGTGCGGTCGACGGTCATGTGCTTTCCACTCTCAAGTTGTCCACTTGGGAGCAGACCAGTCTAGAAAACCCATTCTTAGTCAACCTAAGGTAGATCGAACCAAAACCCATTTAAGAGCATGCATCATTTTAACCTTAGGTGGCTTAATACCCTGGGTGTATTAAATCCATTAGTTAACCTTACCTAAATGTCCAAGTGGATTTTCAACCCCAAGTGACACTTATCATATTTATGTGCATTATTTGAAGGGTGAACATGCCAATTATGTGGATCATTTACTTTAAATTAATTAAATCCTAGTTAAAGGAGCATGACTATCTTTTTTATAACATGTGTAAAGTTTTCAACTGACATAATCTTGCGGAACAACGAGAAGTTTACACATGACAAAAATATCTTTTATTGTACTTTCTTTTGATTTTCTTTACGTAAAAATAAATAAAATGGCTTAAGCGATTCATGTACTTCTTTTGCTTTTGAAAAATAGAATTACTTACTTAGTTATTATAATAAATATATTTTATTATACTTTCTTTTGTTCTTTTGATAAAAATACACTCTCTTTTTACAAAAAAAAAAGATGTTTAAGCAGTTATCTTCTTTTAAAAATAAAATAAAATAGAATCATTAATTTATAGAAATGGAATGATACATAATGACATATTTATCTTTCAAATACACGTTAGGCCTACCTCAGGCACTAAGAGGCCACCTGCATATTAGGACGCGCAACTATTTGTTATGCTTTGGAATCTGTCACATGCTTTGCTTGCTTACTTGCTACGTCACTTATTTGCTATGTTGCTTACTTGACTTTATTATTTTTACTAACATTTTGTTATTTTTCAGAAGATGAAAATATTGATTATCCAGCTTGCTTACTTTTTTATTTAAATATATACTCTATTTGTTTATATATTTTTTATTTTTATATCATCCTCTTGACTTATTAATAATAATAATAATAATAATAATAATAATAATAATAATAATAATAATAATAATAATAATAATAATCACCATCATTCCGCGATTAGCGCTCTTTAACGACTCTAAAGCACCGTTTAGGTATTTACTTAGGCCCAATTTCTTTTAGGTCCTCTCCAATTCTTAGAATCTACTTAAAATATCTTTTTAGTTTTTGGGCATGATCTTCTATTATTTATAAGGTAGGACATTTTGCCCGCATCTGCGAAACAATTTTTACCAACTCTTTTAGTCTATCTTTTCAATTCCAATTATTATATGTATCTTTGAAGCTACATTTTTTCCAAGTAAGTCTGTACCTATTTTCTAAAAAAGAACGGCATTATCTATGCAAGGTATTTTTTCAAATAGAGATAGTTACTCGTCCCATTTTGATTATATAATAATACCAAATATTAACACCCAGCTATGAGTTTTGACAGTACTTGTAAAAAAGCCTTGACTGTTCCGGTGCACTCGCTTTTTCAAATTTCAACTTATGGTTGGGTGATTGCTTACAAATTATTGTTTTAACTAACCTGCCCATATTTGGTTTTTATAAACTATTTTCTTCATATACTCATAAAATGCCTACATGATGTACTTATATACTTTAGCTTGATTAACCTAAGTTTGGCCGGTTAACCATTTTTAACGGATCTTAAAAGGTGCCTTACCCCTTCCTTTGAGATAATTAGAACTCTTACCCATATTCTTAAGGTTAAGTAGACCATAAAATAGAGTTAACTTTAAGCACTACTTAGTTAAAATGGGTGTCCTAATTCACCATTAAAATAATTAGGTGGCGACTCTTTTTAATTAATTAAACCTCATATTTACCAATATGTTATACTCTAATTTGACCCGTGTTAAAATGGGGTATAACAAATACTTTCAAGTCTAAATATGATGTTTGGTTTCAATTAAGCTATTCAAGTTGTTTGAAACTTTTTTAGTCAGTGTTATCGCCACTTTGCCTTAACAATTTTCAAAAATAACTATTTAACCTATGTTTGGCCGGTTAACCATTTTTAACGGATCATAAAAGGTGCCTTACACCTTCCTTTTGAGATAACTAGAACCCTTACCTAGAACTCCTAAAGCTAAGCAGACCATATAAGAAAAGTTAACTTTAAGCATTATTTTGTAAATTGGTGTCCTAATTCACCGTTAAAATAATTAGGTGGCGACTCTTTAATTAATTAAACCTTCAGAATTACCAATATGTTATACTCAAATTTGACCCGTGTTAAAAAGGGTTATAACACCCCGTAGCCTATCCGAAACTCACCTGAGCCCTCGGGGCTCCAAACCAAACATGCATACAAGTCTTAAAACATCATACGAACTTGCTTATGCGATCAAATCGCCAAAATAACATCTAAAACAACGGATTTAACACCAAAACACATGAAATTCTCAAGAACACTTGAAATTCCTATTTTTACAATTAGATGCCCGAATCATGTCAAATCAACTCCGTTTTTCACCAAATTTCACAGACATGACTTAAATATTATATTAAACCTGTACCGGGCTCCGAAACCAAAATACGAGCCCGATACCAACGAGATCAAACATTAATCAATTTCTTTAAATCCTTAGATTTTCAATTTTATAATTTTTAACAAAAATTCATTACTCGGGCTAGGGACCTCCGAATCCGATTCCGGGCATACCCCCCGGTCCCATATTTTACTATGGGCCCTCTGGGACCGTCAAAATAACTTTGAAAGGCAAAAATTATTATTTTCTCAAATTTCCACATAAAGGCTTCCCAGAAACGCGCCTGGACTGTGCACGCAAATCGAGGAGAAATAAAATGAGGTTTTGAAGGTCTTAGAACACCGAAATGGGTTCTAGAACGCAAGATGACCTTTTGGCTCATCACACCAATTGATTCAAAGTTATGAACTTCAAGTTCTTCAATTTACTTCCAATGTGACCAAACACACTTATACTACTCGGATTGATACCAAATTTTGTGTGCAAGTCTTAAATGACATTATGGAACTATTCCCGGTCTTGGAATTCCGTTCAGACCTCGATATCACAAAAACCCACTCCAAACCAAATTTAAAGAACTTCAAAAACCTTAAGGAATCAACTTTCACTATTAGGCGCCAAAATGCTCCCGGGTGATCCAAAACCCGATTCGGACAAACGCCCAAGTCCGAAATCATCATATGAACCTGTTGTAACCTTCAAATCCTAATTCCGAGGCTGTTTACTCAAAATGTTGACCGAAGTCAAACTCTGCCTTTCAAGTCAACCTTAAGGAACCAAGTGTTCCGATTTCAACCCAAACTATTCCAAATCCCGAACCAACCATCGCCGTAAGTCATAAATCAGTAAGAGCAAGTACAGGAAGTCTTATTTAGTGGAAAAGGGTTCTATAAAGCAAAGCGACCAGTCGGATCGTTATATTTAATTCCATTATGCCTCTAGCCCTAGGTTTTCCCTTTTCAACACCTCGGCTGAACTTCTCTAGTGCATTGCTTCCCTTCAGATGCGCTCTCTCTCAATTTTCTATCCATATTAGCTACATTTTGTAAGTATTATTCTTCTTCTCAATTAATGTCTCATGCTCTGATTTTTGAATCACGGATTATGTCTTTTGTGTTGCTCCATTGTTTCAATTTAAGTAATTTTTTATTAAGGTGTTTTCAGGCTAGGAATATGATTTATTGGTATTGCATTGTGTCTTGGGAATTTCTTAAGTGAAGTATCCATTTGGGCGAATCAATTTCAGAATGTCACTGCTCGTCTAAATATGATTTTTTTTCTTTTTTTCTTTTCCCTTAATTTCATTTATTTTCTTTATCTCATTAGCAGTAGAATTTGGGTTTTTTCAGTTATAGTTATTGCTTGAACCAGTAATGAAACCCATAGGGACAATCTAGCTTGAAATTTATTCTCTTTTTTATAGAGTGTTGACATTCGAGGGAAGACCATTTGTCACGACCCTAAAATCGACCCGGTCGTGATGGCGCCTATCATGAAACTAGGACAGCCGACACGATTCCCAAATCAAACCATTATTCTGTAGAAGTCATTTTTAAGCTATTAATTAACAAGAGATCTCATAGTATAAGTCTAAATAACCAGTGCGGAATAAATACACAAGCCCGACATCGGGGTGTCACAAGTCATGAGCATCTACTACAACTGTCTGACACATCAAGACCAACATGGCCAAGAAAAAATACCAAAAATCAGGGCTGCGATTGCCAGGCAGCTACCTTGCTAACTCCGATGAACCTGCCACTGAGTAATCAACACTCGCCACCAAGGCTCAGAAACACCAGAATCTGCAAACAAGGTGCGTGGAGTAATGTGAGTATGCTAACTCAGTAAGTAATAAAAGTAAATAAGGATTGAGCAGTAAAAAATCACGTAATCCACGTCATAGCACCACGGTGAGTACAGTATGTTTCCAAAACATGATACAAATCAAATCATCTCGTTAAACTCCAATTTCAGTAAAATCCTTTGAAAAATGACTTTCTAACAATTTCAATAGAGGTTCAATGTTGTTTATAGTGAAAGTGACAAAACATAGTTCGTATACAGCCTCTCGGGCAAACATAAATCATAAATAGCCCCTCGGGCAAAACCTATCGGTCACTCATATACATCTCATAACATGAAGGTCTCAATGGAAATAACAAAACCAAATCAGTAATTAAATTCCGAAGATCACTTAAAAACACCAGTTTCAATGAAAGTTGTTAAAACATTTGTTTAACATTTTCAATAGAGGCTCAGTATAAAGATGAGTACAAACAGTAATTTCATAAACAAGCCCCTCGGGCAAAGCATCACTCGTATATATATATATATATATATATATATATATATATATATAGATATATATATAGCCCCTCGGGCAAGCCTCTTAGTCACTCATGACTCAACTCTCATCAATCAGCACTCACGCTCAATAGGTACCTTATAATAACCGTTGCGGCGTGCAACTCGATCCATATATCGTTGCGGCGTACAGCCCGATCCATATATATAGTCGGCTGCGCTCAGTGGGGGTGTGCAGACTTCGGAGGGGCTGCTACAGCCCAAGCGCTATATCGCTGCGGCGTGCAGCCCGGTCCAATATCGCAGCGGCATGCAGCCCGATCCATATATCGCTGCGGCGTGCAGCCCAATCCATATATCTATATATATATAATCCTCACGACCAGGCCATTGGCCTCTCTCACTCATCAACCTCACAATTAGGCACTCGAACTCTCTCAGTCATCAACCTCACAATCAGACACACGGACTCTCTCAGTCATAAGCCTCACAAGCCACTCGGGCTATCAGTAAAATAGGGTGCTCAACCCGAAATATCATTTTATGCATAAAAACAGAGTAATAGAGATTGAGTTATGAAATCAGTAAAATGTAGCATGACTGAGTGTAGATATTAAACCAAAACAGTGAGAAAACAGCAGTAAAAGCCCCTAATGGTTCAAACAGTTGGCACAAGGCCCAAATATGGCATTCAGCCCAAAACATAGTAATATTTTCCAAAACACAATGATATCAAAATTTCAATCAAATACGCGACTTAACAGTCGCACGAGACGGACCAAGTCATAATCCCCAACAGTGTACGACCCAACGCTCGTCATCAAGCGTGTGTGTCACCTCAAAGTAGCACAACGATGTGAAATCCGGGGTTTCATACCCTCAGGACAACATTTACAATCATTACTTACCTCAAACCAGTCCAAACTCTAGCTCGCGATGCCTTTGCCTCTCAAATGGGCCTCCAAATGCTCCAAATCTAACCAAAATCAGTATATTATCATCAATATACACTAAAGGAACAAAGCCCAAACGAAAATAATCAAATTAACTCAAGAATCCCGAAGTTGCTCAAAACCAGTCCCCAGGCCCACGTCTCGGAATCCGACCAAAGTCTCAAAATCTGACAACTCATTCAATTACAAGACTATCCATACTAGTTTCACTCATTTCCGACTCCGAATCGGCTTTCAAATCCCCAATATTCATTTTATGAAGTTCCACAATTTTTCCCCAAATTTTTACCCCAAATCTCTACTCAAATGATGAATCCAACGTTATAATCATGTATTTTAGCCAAAATTGAGTTAGAATCACTTACCCCGATGGTTTTCTTGAAAAATCCCTCGAAAATCGCCAAAACCCGAGCTCTCTATGTCAAAATATGAAATAAAACCCCAAATCTCGTATTTATAGTGCACCTTTCGGATTCCCATCACCGCTGACCGCGAAAGATCACCACTGACCGTGGTAAATCACCGCTGACCGCGGTAAATCACCGCTGACCGCACTTCTGGTGGCTGCACAGACAGGACTCAGTATTTTGCCAATAACTTTCGCTACAGATGTCCAAATTATGATTTCTTTATCTTTCTAGAAACTAGACACGAAGGGCTAGAACTTTTATATTTGAATCATCTCAAAATTCCTTGTGGATCAAAAGATACAGGCTTCCAAAGTCGGACCAACGAACCTGCAGATTCTACCCTGGAGCGCCTCAGCGCTCCCTACTCCGCCTCAGCGAAAATCCACCGCCCTCAGCGGAAAAATCCCTTCTTTCAGCAAAAAATTGAACACCAGAACCATGCTTGAGTCCCGGTAATGCCCGGACTCGCTCAAAACTCACCCGAAACACACCCGAGGCCCTCGGGACCTCAACCCAAACATACCAACACCTTCCATAATATCATTAAAACTCAGTCGAGCCTTAGAATCACTCAAAATAACACCAAAAAACCAAATCAACTTCGGATTCAAGCTTAAGAACTTAGGAACTTTCAAATTCCACATACAACGCCGAAAACTATCAAATCACCTCCGAATGACCTGAAATTTTGTACACACGCCCCAAATGACAGAATGGACTTACTCCATTTTCTAGAATTCTATTCCGACCCCGATATCAAGATTTCCACTGCCGACCGAAAACACTAAATTTTCTATTTCGCCAATTCAAGCCTAATTCTACCACGGACCTCCAAATTACATTTCGAACACGCTCCTAATTCCAAAATCACCCAACGGAGCTAACCAAATCATAAAAATCCAAATCCGAAATCTAATACTAAAAGTCAAAACTTGGTCCAACCTTTCAAATTTAAAGCTTCAAACTGAGAATCTTTCTCCCATATCTGTTCCGATTAACCTGAAAACTAAAACTGACGATTTACATGAGTCATAATACTCATACAGAGCTAGTCATGCCCGAGAACTGACCAGCAAAGTGCTCAAAATGACCTGTCGGGTCGTTACACCATTAGATGTTTTTCTTCTAGCTACAGATTACTCAGTGTTGTAGTAAGAAGCTCCTTTATTTAACCCAAAGCTTTTCGAGATTCCAATTAGAATTTAGTTCTGTTGTGTGATGTTGGAATTGATTGACCCACAAATTAATATAACATGGGAGACAGAGGCGGCTCAAGGATATGTGGGGCCTAAGGCCAAATTTAATATGAGGCCTAAATTTTTAAAAAAGAAAGTTATAACATACGTTATTATTTGAAGTATATTCTTCTAGATTTTTGAAGTACAAAGTTGTTAATAATCTTTTTAATAATCGATTTTCTCTCTATTCAATTCATTATATAGCCAGCTCATTTAATCTTTCTTGAGATATTGCTGATATTAGATACTCCCTCCGTTCCAATTTATGTGAACTTGTTTGACTGGGCACGGAGTTTAAGAAAAAATGAAGACTTTTGGAATTTGTGGTCCTAAACAAGTTAAAAAGGGCCCGAGGTATTTGTGTGGTTATAAAACCTTCTCGTTAAGGGTAGAATTGTAAGTTTAAGCTAAATTGCTTCCAAATTTAGAAAGGGGTCATTCTTTTTGGAACGGACCAAAAAGGAAATAGGTTCACATAAACTGGAACGGAGGGAGCAGTATTTTGTAAAGCAATAGAAGTATTGTTGAATAGTGAAACTAACGAAATCTTGTAGAAAGAAAATGATTAGTGAAATATTGGAGAAAAAAAATGAGTAAGAATATTAAAGAGAAAGACAGAAAATATATAGGGGTTTCTGAAATATAAAGAGATTGGAGAAAAGAAAGATTGACTTGGACATATTAAGAAAGGGAGAGTGAATTTTTTTAAACATTATCTAATCTATATCTGTATATATAAAGGAATAAAGTTACCATATATATAAGCATTATGGTTAAGCCAAGTGGCAAGCTATTAAAATGTCACTTGGCAATATTAAGGAGAGATTATAGGGATATTGTCAAATAAGGAAAAATTGGTTAAGAACTATGCAATCCCATTTACCAAGATTAAATCTTTTATTATTCAATTTTGTTTTGAATCTTATATGGCAATCTTAAATTCAATTTTGTTACGGATCTTTAATTATTTCAATTCCGTTTAGGCTCCTTCATTACTGTGAATATTATCAATTGAAAAAGGAGCTTGATATAGATATTGACTCTTATATGACTCAACTTTGATTTATCTTGAATACACTATCTTGCGGGTACGTTGTTCACCTCGAAAATACGAGTAATAATTAAATTTGATTTGTGATTTTAAAGATACGTGATTAGATTCAATACCAATTATTAATCAAGAAATACAACAACAACAACAACAACATACCTAGTAAAATCCCACTAGTGGGGTCTGGGGAGGGTAGGATGTAAGCAGACCTTACCCCTACTCCGGAAGGGTAGAGAGGCTGTTTCCTGGAGACCCTCGGCTCAACAGAAGAGATAATAATATCAGAAAAGAAACACAAGAAGAGATCTGTAACAACAAAAGAATCAAGAGAAGTAATAATAATATCTTAAAATACACCAAATAAGTGAAAGGGAGTGCAATAATACAATCTTACGCAAAACAACAAAATAGTGTGAACACAACATAGACCGCTAGCAGACATAGGCAAAACTCTATCAGACTACCCGGTACAAAGAGGGAAAAACTATGAACTACCCCCTAGCCTACAACCCTAATGCTCGACCTCCATACGTTCCTATCAAGAGCCATGTCCTCAGAAATCTGAAGTCGCGCCATGTCTTGCCTGATCACTTCGCCCCAATTCTTCTTAGGCCTCCCTCTACCTCTTTTCGTACCTGCCAAAGCCAACCGCTCGCACCTCCTAACCGGGGAATCTATGGTTCTCCTCTGCACGTGTCCAAACCACCTAAGCCTCGCTTCTCGCATCTTGTCGTCCATGGGGGCAACGCCCACCTTTTCCCAAATATCTTCATTCCTTATCTTATCTAGTTTAGTATGCCCGCACATCCATCTCAATATCCTCATCTCGGCTACTCTCGTCTTCTAGATATGTGAATTCTTGACTGTCCAACACTCAGCCACATATAACATAGCCGGCCTAACCACCGCTTTGTAGAACTTACCTTTGAGTTTCGGTGGTACCCTCTTGTCACACAGGACTCCAGATGCTAACCGCCATTTCATCCACCCCACCCCAATGCGGTGCGTGACATCCCTGTCAATCTCCCCATCTCCCTGGATAATAGACCCTAGGTACTTGAAACTTTGTGTCTTGGGGATGACTTGTGAGTCGAGCCTCACCTCCCCGTCCGCTTCCCCCGACACGCCGCTGAACTTACACTCCAGATATTCCGTCTTGGTCCAACTCAACTTGAAATCTTTGGACTCCAGAGCCTGACTCCATACCTCCTGTCTCTCATTAACACCGCTACTCGACTCATCGATCAGAACTACATCATCAGCGAACAACATACACCATGGCACCTCCCCTTGAATATGGTGTGTCAAGGCATCAATCGTCAGAGCAAATAAGAATGGGCTAAGCGCAGATCCTTGGTCTAACCCCGTAATCACCGTAAAAAGCCCAGAGTCACCTCCCGCAGTTCTGACCCGAGTCTTAGCTCCATCATACATATCCTTTATCGATTCAATGTATGCTACCGGCATCCATTTCACTTCCAGGCATCTCCAAAGAACGTCCCTAAGGACCCTGTCATACGCCTATTCTAGGTCAATAAACACCATGTGCAGATCCCTCTTCCTATCCCTGTGTTGCTCTACCAACCTCCTTATAAGGTGGATAGCTTCCGTAGTAGAACGTCCCGGCATGAACTCGAACTGATTTTCAGAAATAGATACCGCCCTTCTTACCCTCCCTTCCCCCACCCTCTCCCAAACTTTCATGGTGTGACTTAACAACTAGATGCCCCTATAATTGTTACAATTTTGGATATCACCATTGTTCTTAAACAGCGGAATCATCAAACTACATTTCCACTCACCTGGCATCCTCTGCGTCTTGAAAATAACATTAAACATCCCAGTCAGCCATTCTAAGCCCGCTCTACCCATATTCCACTAAAATTCTTCTGGAATCTCATCTGGTCCTGTCGCTTTGCCCCGACTCATCTTAACCACAGCTCCTACTACCTCCTCAACCTTGATACGCCTACAGTACCTAAAGTCTCGGTGACTCTCGGAGTGTCCCAACTCCCCTAGCACGATGCTACCGCTCCCCTCTTCATTCGGAAGTTTATGAAAGTACTTATTAATCAAGAAATATGAAGTAGAAATGAAAGAAATAAGTGAATCAAACCAATATAACTCAGCAGTAGTGACCTCGAGGTGGGTTTAAAATAAAAAGAACAATCAGGCAGGAAAATTAAGTAAGAACAATAGAGCTAAAGGACAATTCTGATGAGCAATAGGCAAAAGGTAGAGAATATATTCTTTGCTCAATGATTAGATGATGTTACAAATGATTGGGGTCCCCTTTATATAATAGGGGAACCCTAAATAAGGTATATTTCTATTTACAGTAAAGAATATTCTTAATACAACTGTGTGACCGCCTAGTACGGAATCATACAATCCTATCCTAGGATTTTCGCTATGATTTTGGGGATGTGGCGGGAATCTAGCTCATTCTGTTACAAATCCTCAATGGTACAATTTTGGGATCGAGCATACTCGGCCTCGGTGTACATCGTGCTTCAGTCTTCGGGCATTGCACTCTGTCCTCGAGCTCGGATCCGGTCCCTCAGGCTCGAGCTCGACCTTGCCTGAACTCGGGCTCAAAATGACCCATCGAGCCCATAGATCGGAGGCATACGATTCCGACCGTATACAGATAGTCCCCGCGTTTCTTAGAGTAGGACGATAACAAATGAATTGAGTCCTTGATCCTTACCCCGATTAGTTACGACATCATCAGTGGCGTAAGCGACTAAGGAAACAAAAGTTTGGAAGCTGGCCCTTTCCGAGGGCGACTCCAAGGACTCTAGCGAGTCTGGCGGTGGCGAAGATTCTGAGGGTGAAGACGCTTCTGCCGATAAAGATCGCGCTGCTTAGGTTTCATGTTCTTTGTGATTCTTCGCTTTTGAGGCTGTTCGGCCCTTATGAGGCACTCTTGATCGTGAGCTATGGCCCATGTAAATAGGTTTATACAAAACTTTTATCCTTCCATGGCTCTGGAATCTGTTACCCTTTTGTGTGGGTAAGAGTGTCTTGACATAAAATTCCCTTTGAATATCCACAGACTTGAAATGGTAATAGCCGATAATAAGTACAGCCCTCGACCGTTTCTGATCAATGGAACCCGAATGATCGTTTGAACTTGAGTTTGAGTAGCTCATAGAGCAAACAATCGATGAGGTAAGGTAGCCCTTGGGCTTGATGGTTGAGTGGGTATTGCTCGGACTTGAAATGAAAGATAGCCCTTAGGCTTTATAGTCGAGTGAGTATTTGCTCGAACTCGAAGTAAAGTTAGCCCTTAGACTTTTATAGATAGTCCCCGAGTGAGAATTTGCTCGAACTCGGGTAGTCCTTGGACTTAGTAGTCGAGTGAGTGTTTGCTCGAACTCGAAATAAAGTTAGCCTTTAGGCTTTATCGATAGTCCCCGAGTGAGAATTTGCTCAAACTCGGGTAGCCCTTGGGCTTAGTAGTCGAGTGAGAGTTTGCTCGAACTCAAAATAAAGTTAGCCCTTAGGCTTTATAGATAAATATAATAATCCTCGAGCTAAGTTTAAATCGATTCGATGCAAGCTCGGGATGTCGGGATTCTCGAGTCCGAGTTGAGTGAGAACGAGGTCTCGAACTATATGTTTTGGCCCTTTAGCCTTTCGAAGTTGGCCCTTAGGCTCTTATATATCGGCCCTTAGGCTCTTTAAGTTGGCCCTTAGGCTCTTTAGGTTGGGCCGATTCGTCCTCTAGAGTGGCTATATAATTTTTCCCTCTTTTCGGCTAAAAGACTTAGTGAAAATTTTATTTTGCCTTAGCATGTGTTTTTCGTACCCATTGGGTTTTTCGAAGGTTCAACGAATCGGAACCTAATTAGTCTGTGTAAACATAATCGAATACCCCTTGAGGTTTTTTTTCGAAGGCTGATCTTGTCGAAGCCTTTAAATTATTCGAGGGCTGAATTAATCGAAGCCCTTTATATTTTGCTTTTGCCGAGGGTAGCCCGATTTAACTGATTTTTTCAAAGTTTTTGAAGGCCTTTAATTTATGGCGGAAATTGGACGTCTCCGAGCCGCATTATTTTGGCCGTAGCCTTTTATATGATCGTAGTCTTTAGCATGGACGTAGCCTTTTTTATGGCCGTAGCCTTCGGGTGTGTCACGACCCAAGTTCGCCCTTCGTGAACTGTCATGATGGCACCTAGTCTCTACGACTAGGTAAGCCTAACAATTTCGGAGAAAGGAACAAAATGCGAAAAACTAATAAAAACTCAAGATAAACAAATGTAGAAGTGTTTAAGATGTCGCTCGGCATATACCAATACAAGATCTCAAAAACTGAACAATTCCCAAAACCTGGAATCCCATGAATCACAAGCTAAGAGATACATAATAAGCTCTAACCCCAGAAATGTCTACCAACAAGGAAAATACAGAAGGGCTAAACTAGTACAGAGAATAAAAAGGGACTCCTCGGTCTGCGGACGCAGCATATATACCTCGAAGTCTCTACAAAAGTGCCTCGCCTCAAGGGTAATAAGACTGAGTGAGAGTACCTGGATCTGCACACGAAAAACATGCGCAGAAAGGGCATGAGTACACCACAGCGGTACTCAGTAAGTGCCAAGCCTAACCTCGGTCAGGTAGTGACGAGGAAAGTAAGGGTCCTACTGAGGTTAAATGAAATACAAGGTATAACAATATAGTATAAGACAGTATAGTTAAGTGCAACAGTAAGAAGTAACACAGGATATAAAGAACAACAACAGCTATAACAGAGATAACAACGGGGATCTCCCAGGATACCGTCCTGTAGTCCCAAATATAAATATCCAGTGGATCTCCCGGGATATCGTCCCGTAGTCCAATTCATAGTGCTGAGGATCTACCGGAATCCGAATTCGTAGTCCCAAATGTAAATACTCAGTACTGGGGGAATCTACCAGGTGCAGTCTCGTAGTTCCAATGTAAAGGTGCAGGGGGATTTCCCAGAGTACAAATCTGTAGTCCCAAAGTAAACATACAGGGGATCTCCCGGGATACCGTCCCATAGTCCCAAAGTAAATACACAGCAGCAACACGAAGAATACTCAATTCAATTAAATTTCACACCAAGGTAAAACAGGTAAACCTAGCATGCTGCACATAATCCAAATAAGGCACTTGAGCAAATAAACAATTAAATCAATTAGACATGCCTCCCTAAGCTAACAAGAGGCTTAAATTGCAAGTAGTATAAATAGGAAAGGAAACACAATTTTTAGTTACTTAATGAAAATAGAATTTTCAACAATTAGCACAAGGACGAACTCGTCACCTCATGTACAAGGCATTTCAAATATCAACAATACCAAATCCTAAGGGGAGTTTCCCCCACACAAGGTTAGGCAAGCCACTTACCTCGAACCGGCTCAAAATCAACCCGATATCACGCTCTTGCCACGAGTACTCGACTCCAAATGGACCAAATCTATTCAAATCAATTGCATAGTGTAAATAAAACTTCAAGTAAACGATTCCCCTAATTAATTCTAAGCTATACGCGAAATTAGGAAAAATTACCAAAATGCCCCTCGAGCCCACGTCTTGGAATCGGGTAAAATTTACATTTTTAGAACCCTCATACTCTCACGATCTAACCATACCAAAATTATCCAAATCCAATGTCAAATTCCCAATCAAAGCTCGAAATTTAGGTCTAAGAACTTTCTCCAAATTTTCCTCCAATTTTCATCCAAATCCGAAATTAAATGACAAAACTAAGATTAGATTATAGGAATACGACTAGAAAGGGATTAGGAATCGTTACCCACTGATTTCCTCTTCAAAATCGCCCTCTCCCGAGTTCCAAATTAATTTTCTAACTTTTGATTTCAAACCCTCGAAATTCTTATTTTCCGCCCAGCAAATCCGCTTCTGCGGTCAAGGGATCGCACCTGCGGTCCCGCTTCTGCGGAAAAACAACGGCACCTGCGAAAATTCGTTAATTCCCCAAATCCGCACCTGCGACCTATTTACCGTATATGCGGTCACGCAGGTGCGTGGACACTTTCGCACCTGCGACTTCTAGCCTTTCCTCATCTGGACGCTTCTGCGGCTTGATTTCGCATCTGCGGGAGTCGCACCTGCAGCCTCTCAACCGCAGATGCGGTTATGACAGCAACCATAAACTTTAGCTGTAACTCCAAATTCCTAACTTTTCGTTAACCATCCAAAATCATCTCGAGGCCCCCGAGACCTCAACCAAAAGCACGAACAAGTCATATACCACTATCAAAACTTATACCAATCCTTAAAACACCTAAAACAACATCGAAACATCAAATTCAAGCCTAAGAATTTCAAAAACTCTCGAATTACGCTTTCGATCAAAACGTCTATCAAACCTTGTCCGAATGACCTAAAATTTTGCACACACGTCACATTCAACACAACGAAGCTACTCCAACTTCCGGAATTCCATTCCGACTCTTAGATCGAAATCTCCCTATCGAATCGGAAACTTCAAAAATTCAACTTTCGGCATTTCAAGCCTAATTAGGCTACGGACCTCCAAACTACAATCCGAACACGCTCTTAAACTCGAAATCACCCAACGGAGGTAACAGAACCAACCGAATTCCATTCCGAGGCCGTCTTCACACTGTTCTGACTACGGTCCAAATTCTAAAACTTAAACTCTCATTTAGGGACTAAGTTTCCAAAAACTCTCCGAAACTCCAATTAAATCCTCTCGGCAACTCACAATAGCAGAAAACAATACGGGGAATGCAGTTAATAGGGGATCGGGGCATAAATTCTTAAAACGACCGGCCAGGTCGTTACATCCTCCCATACTTAAACATTCGTTCGTCCTCGAACGAGCATAGAAACATACCTGAAGTAGTGAAAAGATGAGGGTAATGGCTGCGCATACCCTGCTCGATCTCCCAAGTCGCCTCCTCGACCGGCTAACCCCGCCACTGAGCCTTCACAGATGTAATGTTCTTTGACCTCAGCTTTCGAATCTGGCTGTCCAATATCGCCACTGGCTCCTAAACATAAGATAGATCCTTGTCCAACTGGACTGAACTGAAATCCAACACGTGCGACGGATCACCGTGATACCTCCGGAGCATCGAAACATGAAATACCGGATGAACTCCTGCCAAGCTGGGAGGTAAGGAAAGCTCATAAGCAACCTCCCCAACATGCCTCAATAACTCAAAAGGACCAATAAACCTCGGACTCAACTTCCCTTTCTTCCCAAACCTCATAACGCCCATCATAGGCGAAACCCGAAGCAGAACCCGCTCTCCAACCATGTAGAAAACATCACGAACCTTCCGGTCCGCGTAGCTCTTCTATCTGGACTGGGCTGTACGGAGTTTATCCTGAATCACCTTAACCTTCTCTAAAGCATCCTGAACCATGTCTGTGCCCAATAATCTAGCCTCACCCGGCTCAAACCAACCCACCGGGTAACTACACCGCCTACCATATAAAGCCTCATACGGTGCCATCTGAATGCTGGACTGATAACTGTTGTTGTAAGCAAACTCCGCCAGTGGCAAGAACTGATCCCAAGACCCTCCAAAATCAATCACACACGCATGGAGCATATCCTCAAGAATCTGAATAGTGCGCTCGGACTGTCCGTCCGTCTGAGGGTGAAATGCTGTACTCAACTCTACCGAGTACCTAACTCATGTAGTACGGCTCTCTAGAACCGCGATGTGAACTGAGTACCTCTATCTGAAATAATAGAAACTGGAATACCATGCAGTCGGACAATCTCCCGGATATAAATCTCCGCCAACCGCTCCGAAGAATAGGTGGTACACATAGGAATGAAGTGCACGGACATGGTCAGCCGATCCACAATAACCCAAATGGCATCGAACTTCCTCAAAGTCCGTGGGAGCCCAGTTACGAAGTCCATGGTGATCCGCTCCCACTTCCACTCCTCTATAGCCTCTGGGGATAAGAACAGACGTCTCCGTACCGATCCCTCAGACTCTACCTAGCTTGTTTGTGAACTGTGAGACCTAGGCAACCTAGTGCTCTAAAACCAACTTGTCACGACCCGGATTTCCCACCGTCGGGATCGTGATGGCGCCTAACTCTTGAACGCTAGGCAAGCCAACAATTATGGTTCTAACACATTAATAATTAACACCACAGAAATAAATAATATCTAAGGCTAAACAGATATAAAGTGCGGAAATGTTATAATAGTTCAAAAACTCCAATACACATCTACCCCAATGACCTGGTGTCACAATTCACAAACGTCTATGAAGTTCTACAAATACTGGTTTAAAAGAATTACAACTGTTCTCGAAATGGAAAGAGACAGAAAATCCAAAATAGAGGGAAGGGGACTCCAGGGTCTGCGAACGCCGGCAGATCTACGTTGGGTCTCCCGTGGACTGAAGGCAGCAACCCAAACTCTACTCACGAGGTCTGGCACCGAAATCTGCAAAGAAAGTGCAGAGTGCAGTATCAGTACAACCGACCAAATGTACTGGCAAGTGCGAGCCTAACCTCGGCGAAGTAGTGACGAGGCTAGGACACGACATCAATATAAACCTGTGCAGTTAAATCATATACGAGAAAACAGAAATTTAACAGGTAAAGACGGGAAGGGGAAACATGCTGCGGGAATATCAGATTCTAATAGTAATTCAATAGAGAAGCAAAGTAAACACCATATTCGAACCAACAGAAATAATGATATAAAAACACGTGCACGGCATCACCCTTTGTGCTTTTACTCTCGTCATCACCATAAGAAATAACAGAAACGGCACGGCATCACCTTTCGTGCATTAACTCTCATAATCATGGCATGGTATTACCCTTCGTGCATTAACACTCAAATCATGGCACGGCATCACCCTTCGTGCATTAACACTCACAAATATGGCACGGCATCCCCCTTCGTGCATTAACACTCACTCACAATATCGTGCACGGCATCACCCTTCGTGCTTTACACTCTTCCTCACCCAAAAAATAGAAACAATAACATCCTGGCAAGGGAATCAACAATAACCAATCTCATTTCAACAGTAAACTTCACAATTTAAGTCTCAACTTGAGTTAGTATTCAACAATTATCCAATACCAAAAAAATATCGTAAGACTTGTTCAGCATGGAGAATCATCAGTTTAAGCATAAACAGTATGTAATAAAGACACAACGGTGACAGTATAAGACTCACTTGCATGCTCAACATCAACGTATATATACTCGTCACCACACCTATACGTCATACTCGACACTAACACGTAGCAAATTAGACAACAACACCTATTCCCTCAAGCTAAGGTTAGACCAAACACTTACCTCGATTCTACGGCCAAACTCAAGCCTCAAATACCGCTTTTCCTTTGATTTCCACTTCCAAACCGCCCAAATCTATGCATAATTAACTAATTAACATTAATTAACGCTAAATAAACCAATTCTAATGCATGAGTATAGATTTCCCAATGTTTTCCCCAAAAATTCAAAAACCGACCCCGAGTCCGCTTGGTCAAAACTCGAAGTTCAAACCAAAACCCGACTACCCATTAACCCACGAGCAACCGGACGTCCGAATCACGTCAAATCACTTCCGATTCTCACCAAATTCCACAGACACGACTTAAATACCATATCAAACCTGTACCGGACTCCGAAACCTAAATACGGGCCCGATACCAATGAGATCACACACTATTTCATTTCTAAAAATCCTTATATTTTCCAGCAAACAATTTTCTTCAAAAATTCAGTCCTCAGGCTAGGGACCTCGGAATCCGATTCCGGGCATACGCCCCAAGTCCCATATTTTACTACAAACCCTACGGGACCATCAAATCACTGGTCCGGGTCCGTTTACCTAAAATATTGACCGAAGTCAACTTTGATCAATTTAAAAGGCAAAATTCAATATTTTTCTTAGATTTCACATAAAGGCTTTCCGAAAATGTGCCTGGACTGCGCACGCGAATCGAGGAGAAAAAAAATAAAGTTTTTAAGGCCTCGGAACCCGGATTCGGATTCTAAAACAAAAAGTTGACCCATTGGGTCATCATATGTAAGCACATCTGCATATTTACTTATTATGGACAACTATAGAATGTATAATGTTTAAATTATCAAATATGTATTTGTATAAATTTAGTGTAATATGAATTTGAATGTATTGATGTTTGCTACTATAGATATTCTTAATGGAATTGGATTTATGTTGTATGAGTTTTTAAGTTTATTTATTGAATCCTTGAATTAAACTTTTCCACTATTGTGGCAGTTATAAGCTGCCCCTGATTATTTTTTTATAAATTGAGATCAAATTTTGGGGGTTTATAACCCTCTTACATTATTTTTTTAAAACACTGAGATCACATTTTGGGTGTTACAAACCGTCGCTAATTGCCTTTAAAAACCGCCACAAATTAAAAATTTATATTGTGGCGGTCGTCATGGAGGTTTTACAAAACTGCCACAGAAATGCTCGTGGCGAAGGTAACTGTAGCGTTTTTTGAAACCGCCAGAATTCATTTTGCAGGGGTCAAAAACCAACATAAAACTTAAAAATACCAACAACAAAATGAGCCTTTTCTTGTAGTGTCCACCGACTTTGTCCCTTTTGGAAAATTCTGTAATCTCTTTTTCTGTTCAGTTTGATCCCATGCACCACTTAAGCCGTATATATAGCCTTTCTACAACTTCAGGTTTCTCATAACAATTAAACCCTCAAATTAAACTCAATACAGACAGCTTTTCTCTCTACTAGGCTTCACAATTTTCTTTATTTTCAGTTACACTCCTTCACAAGAAAAAAAAACAACTTCATTCTCTTTTGAGGTCTAAACATGGATATGGTGATGAAGTTGGGAGCAGAAAGTCCAGTGGTAATTTTCAGCAAAACCACTTGCTGCATGTCTCACAGTATCGAAACCCTAATTCGAAGTTTCGGAGCAAACCCTACAGTTTATGAGCTCGATATACTTCCAAATAGGAGGCAAATGGAGAATGCATTGGTTGAATTAGGTTGTCAACTGAGTGTGCCATTGGCAAAAATTTTGTTGGTGGTTCTAATGAAATTATGAGTCTTAATGTTAGAGGCAAGCTCAAACATTGCTTCTGAGGGCTAATGCTATTTGTATATAGAGATCAATTAATTAATTACTAGCTAGCTAGTAAGTTTAGATCTTTGTCTTATAGTAGTGAAGTCATATGTATAGTAGTGAATTTATCACAAATATATTTTGTTTCTTGATGTACTAATAAACGTATGCTTTTTAACTCAAAGTAGTAAAAGAATCTACTACCCTGTTAACTCAATTCTCCAAAGCCAATACTGTATTTTGGTCACTTATTCTTGTAAAACTATATCTACCGGTAGTGTAAAGAACTTTTATACTATCAAGTTATATTTATCTGTTGTAATGAATAACTTGTCTCATTTTCAAAGATTACAAATTTCATATTTTATGAAGGATTACATATTGAGTGACTCGACAGGTATAATTTTTTTACATTATATCGTCAGTGTATATATATAATTTACTATTTCGAACAAATAATTACTTCTACTTCATACTAGTCTACACTTACTATAATTTACGTAAAGCTAGCTCTGCTGCGCTAACTAACTATTAACTGATACTAGCAAATGAAGCATTAATTTTAAGCTAAGATTATTTTCCCTTAAGTAAAATGCAAAAAAGAGCCAACTACCCCTAATCGTTAGTATGAAGTAGCATAACGCTACTAATGTTTTCTTCTCTTTGTAATGACGCATATCAATTATTTATAATATTATCCCTTTTTCAACCAAAGAAAAGGGATATATATTTACACTGAATCCAATAACTTCAGTGTAAATTTTATGTATATTTATCTTAAAAATATTCATTGTTATATATAAATTATTAATTTAAAATTTAGTAATTTAAAAATACTATAACTACACCCCCCTCCCCACCCCCACCCCTCCTCTTCATTTCTTCACTCATCTCTCATTTCTCAAACTCAAATTCTCAATTGTCATTCTCTCATTCTTCACCTAAATTGCAATCAACTATTTGGCTCTCAATTTTTTTGGAATTTAATTTAACGTACTATTTGGAGTTTGAACTTTGAACTTTGAACAATTGACGTTTCTTCGTGGTAACATTGGAGTTGCGAATATCATCAAGTGTTCGATTTATTGCGAAATTCGGTGCACTCCTTCCAAATCTTTCTCTTATTTACTATTTTATTTGCATATTTAATTTTTCTTAGTAGTTAAATTTTCACAACATGTTTAATGCTGCAAAAAGAGTTTGTAATAAGGTTGCTAATCGGGTGTAACGACCCGACCGGTCGTTTTGCTTTCAGAATCCTGTTCGCCTAAATAAGACTTCTCGTACTTGCTTTAACTGATTTATGAATTGCGGGGATGGTTGGTTGATTTGGAAGAGTTTGGGTTGAATCGGAACACTTGGTTCCTTAAGGTTGGCTTAAAAGGACAAGTTTGACTTCGATCAACATTTTGAATAAACGACCTCAGAATCGGAATTTGACGGTTCCAATAGGTTCGTATGATGATTTTGGACTTTGACGTATGTTCGGATCGGGTTTTGGATGACCCGGAAACGTTTTGGCGCCTAATAGTGAAAGTTGATTCCTTAAGGATTTTGAAGTTCTTTAAATTTGGTTTGGAGCAAATTTTTGTGTTATCGAGTTCCGAATGGAATTTCGAGATCGAGAATAGTTCCGTAATGTCATTTAAGACTTGCACGCAAAAGTTGGTGTCAATCCGAGCAGTGTAAGTGTGCTTCGTCACATTGGAAGTATTGAAGAACTTGAAGTTCATAAGTTTGAACCAATTGGTTTTAGGGTGTGATTCCTTGTTTTAATGTTGTTTCCGGCGTTCCGAGGGTTCGAGCGAGTCTGTTTTATCATTTCAAACTTGTGGGTGTGTTCAGGTGGGTCCCCAGGGGCCCCGAGCGTCAATCGGACGAGGCTCGAGCTAAGTTGAAAAATGTGATAAGGAGCTAAAGCTCCAGGTTTCTATCATAACCGCACCTGCGGTTGGCCAGCCGCAGGTGCGAACCCGTGGAAGCGGCTAAGCCATCATAGATGCGGCAATGGATGGCCAGCCCAAAAATCGCAGAAGCGGCCGCCTTTTCGCAAAAGCGGTTGGCTTTCCGCCGAAGCGGCCCAGCCAGCCCAGTGGAGTTCTGCAGAAGCGGACACTTTTCCGCAGATGCGTAAATCACTGAAGGCACTGACCTTCATTTATTACGGGAGTTAGACGTTTTGGCTCATTTTTCACTCCATTGTAGACGATTTTTGAGCTTCTTGAGTGTGATGACCCAAAGGGTCATCTTCTGTTTTAGAATCCGATTCCGTGTTTCAAGGTCTTAAAAACCTCATTTTATCGCTCCTCGATTTGCGTGCGCAGTCCGAGCGTGTATCCGGAAAGCCCTTATGTGAAAATTTTAAGAAATGGTGATTTTTGGCCTAAAAAGTTGATTTTTGTTGACTTCGGTCAACGTTTTGGGTAAACGGACCCGGACCCGTATTCCGACGGTCTTGGAGGGTCTGTAGTAAAATATGGGATCTGGCGTATGCCCGGAATCGAATTTCGAGGTCCCTAGCCCGAGAAATGAATTTTTGAAGGAAATTGATAAGACTGAAATGTAATAATTTAAAGGATTTGATCTTGTTAGTATCGGACCCGTATTTCAGTTCCGGAGCCCAGCACAGGTCCGTTATGATATTTAAACCTTATCTGTGAAATATGGCGAAAAATGGAATTGATTTGACGTGATTCAGACCTTTGGTTGAGAAAATAGAAGTTTTGAAGCTATCTTGAAAATTTCATGCAATTTGGTGCTAAATTCATAGTTTTAGGTGTTATTTTGACGATTTGATCACATGAGCAAGTTCGTATGATGTTTTAAGACTTGTGTGCATGTTTGGTTTGGAACCCCGAGGGCTCGGGTGAGTTTTGGATAGGCTACGGAGTGATTTGGAACTTGGAAAAACAGCTGGTATGCTTCAACTGTATTGCAGGCCCTTGATCTCGCAATTGCAAGATCAGGCTTCGCAAATGCGAGCAAAGCAGGCATGGCAATTACGAGGTGTTTATCGCAATTTTGAAGAAGGCCTGGGCCAGCAGAGTTCGCAAATGCGAATAAACCTTCGCAATTGCGAAGGGAGTCTGGGAAGGGGTATGATCGCAAATACGATCTTCTACTCACATTTGCGATGAACAGTGTTCGCAAATGCGACACTTTCTTCGCATTTGCGATGGCTTCTTCGCATTTGCGAAGCTCAGGTCAAAAATGCGACATCTGCAGCTGTTCAAAACATAAGTTAGACGGGATTTTTCATTCATTCTCCCATCTTTCAAAACCTAAACTTCAAGAGGCGATTTTCCTAGGGCAAGTTCTTCCCCAAATCATTGGTAAATGATTCTTAACTCATTTCGTTCAATCTATTTCATCTTTTTACAAGATTTCATCCTAGAATCTAGGGTTTTTCATGGTGGAATTGGGTGTTTTCGGGTAGGACTTAGGAATTTCGAAATTTGGAGATTTGGACCTCAATTTGAGGTCGGATTCCAAAACCAATTGTATATCCGGGCTCGGGGGTGAATGGGTAGCCGGGTTTTGGTCCGAATTACGGGTTTTGACCAAGCGAGTCCGGGGTCGATTTTTGACTTTTTGGGAAAATGTGGGGGAATCTATAATTATGCATTGGAATTGATTTCTTTAGCGTTAATTGATGTTATTAAGTTGATTATGGCTAGATACGAGTGGATTGGTGGTGGAATCGAGAGGTAAAGCGGTTGAGCTTTGAATTGCCCGTCGGCTTGAGGTAAGTGTTTGGTCTAACCTTGACTCGAGGGATTAGGGATCCCCGACTTGCTTGCTATGTAAAATTCCATGTGTATGGCGTATAGGTGTGGTGACGAGAACCTATGCGTCGCCAAATTTCCTGTTTTTCATGTTCCCTTCCCTGTTTCCTAATATATATTGCTTTCCGGTCTTAATTGCTGTCACGACCCAAATCCGCTACGGGTCGTGATGGCGCCGGACACCGCTGTCAGGCAAGCCAACTAAATCACCAATTAAATTCTCTTTTTATAACTTTGAAAACCTAGGAGTTTTACTTCCATTTTTCATATATAAAACAATCTCTGTTTCAATTCAAATGAAGAAATTAACTATTAATACACATCTTCAAAGAAAACCATCCCAGAACCCGGTGTCACAAGTACATGAGCAACTACTGATAAGGAAAATAAAATACAAATGTCTGTCCGAAATACAGTGGATAGAGAATCAATAAATAAAGTACTGGAAGGGGACTACTCTAGCTGCGGGTCGTCTCGAACAATGCGGCTCACCAAGTCCCCAAATCATCCGTGCTTCTACCTAAAGCAACATATACATGTGCAACAAAAATGCACAGAAGTGTAGTATGAGTGCGTAATCAACGTGTACTCAGTGAGTATCCCGCCTAACCTCGAAGAGGTAGAGACGAGATGGTCAACCTGGACACTCACTAGCGGTCCAATAATAATGTATTAAATGTGTGGGAAAATCATGGATTCATATAACATATTCTAATTCACAAAGCTGTAAAACAGGTAAACACCTTTTAACAGTTAGCAAAGGATTTTCAAGATTTTAATTTTCTTCATTTAATGAGTTCACCTCAAGCCATGAAAGGCAATGTCATCATTTAAGATTCCTCATGCATCAATATATAAAAGATATCATGCGCAAATCATACCGAGGCGACGACCCGATCCAACAGAAAGTAAATGTGCACTTGCCGAGGGTCGACAGCGCGCCTATAGATGCATCTATTTAATTTGCCGAGGCGTTCGGCCCGTTCCAAAATAAACACACACAGATAGACAGTCAGTCAATAAGTCAACACGGAGCAATTGTCCAAGAAAAGCCAACTCTCTTTAAAAAATCTGAGGAAGCGAAGCTTAAGTCTTTTTAGAAATCCTTTTATAAATTTAATGTGATTTAAGCAATTCAAACCCTCAAAGGGTTCACAATTAATCCAAATATAACATGCTCAATCAATCAAGTAAGAACTTATCAGGGAGTGTTTATCGATATATATATAAATTCCTCTTTTAACAAAATTTTACAAGTAAGGTTAAATCTCTTTGGAAATTCCTTTACAAATTCCATGTGACACAAGCAATTGAGCTATCCAAGAATTTACAATTAATTCAAGTATTCATGCTTTTGGGTCCTAGCTACCCGGACAATAGCAAATAGTAGCTACGCACGGACTCTCGTCACCTCGTGCGTACGTAGCCCCCACAAATAGGAGCACATAACCAATTTAACTCACCTATGGGGTAAATTCCCCCTCACAAGATTAGAAAGGAGACTCACCTCGCTCCGAAGACTCATAACCGGCGTTCTACATACATTCTTCCGAAGGCTTGAACCGACGCACAATGCACCAAAGCTAGCCAATTAACGACAAACTAATGAGAACATGCTCAAATACTTGTTAGAAATTCAAATTATACAGATTCCCAACTCTGCGTAGTGAAATGACCAAAATACCCTCGGGCCTACGTGCCCGGATTCCGAAATTTCTCGAAAAAAAGGTTACCCATGACCTTAGGAACTCAAATATATGATTTTCTCCTAATTCCATACTCAAAATCGTGGTCAAATTCAAAGAAATGTAAATTCCTAGGTTTTCCACCAAAACCCCAAATTTCCATAATTTCCTTGCCTAAATCCATGTATAAACCTTGTATTTAACTAAAACCTAGCATAAATTACTTACCTCATGACAAGTGACGAAAGTGGCATCTCCAAGCTGCTCCCCATCGACTCCAATGGAAGAAAAATGGGGTTGAAATGAGCTCAACCCCGAACTTAAAACATCTCACTCCCCAGCTGCTTCCGCTTCTGCGGAAAAGTTCCGGTTCTGCGGATGTCGCTTCTGCGACTTCTCGCCTCTTCTGCGGCTTTGGGCAAAAGGAAGCTGACCGCTTCTGTGGTCTGGGGGCCGCTTAAGCGGAACCGCTTCTGCGTTCCTTGGGTCGCTTCTGCGGTTTCCTTGGACCTGGCCCCCTTCCTCTTCTGCGAGCTTTAGACCGCATCTGCAGTCCCGCTTCTGCGGTCCAAGAACCGCAGATGCGGTTATGACAGAAGCAGCAAATCTCAAGCCTTCCCAAGTTCCATTTGATCCGTTAACCACCCGAAATCCACCCGAGGCCCCCGGGACCCCGACCAATCATACCAACCAATCCCAAAACACATTACGGACTTGCTCGAGGCCTCAAATCACATCAAACAACGCTAAAATCATGAATCAACCGCCAATCCAAGCTTTATGAACTTTAGAACTTCCAACTTCTACTTTCGATGCTTAAACCTGTCAAATCACGTCCGATTGACCTCAAGTTTTGCATGCAAGTCATATTTGACATTACGGACCTACTGCAACTTCCGAAATCGGATTCCGACCCCGATATCAAAAAGTCAACCTCCGGTCAAACCTCTCAAAAGCCTTCAAATTTCTATCTTTAGCCAAATGGCTCCAAAATGACCTACGGACCTCCGAATTCACTTCCGATCGCGCTCCCAACTCCAGAATCACCATACGGGGCTATTCACAGTCTCGAAATCCCTAACGGACATCGATAACACTGAAATGCGCTCCAAGCCAAACTTATGAAATTTCTTCTAAAATACTAACTTCCACAATAGGCGCCCAAAACACTCCCGGTTATCCAAAACCAGAACCGGGCATACACCCAAGTCTGAAATCATCATACAAACCTGCTAGAACCTTCGAATCCTGATTCCGAGGTCGTTTACTCAAAATTCCAATCCTAGTTCATTCTTTCAACTTTAAGCTTCTGAAATGAGAATTCTCTTTCTAAATTAACTTTGAACTTACTGAAACTTAATTCCGACCACGCGTACAAGTCATAATACTCGAAATGAAGCTGTTCATGGCCTCCGACTGCTGAACGGAGCGCTAGGACTCAAAACGACCGGTCGGGTCGTTACAATTGCTACTCCCTCCGGTCCACAATAAGTGACCAATTTGCTTTTGGCATGCCCATTAAGAAATACTAAATTCTATACAAAAATACCTATTATGACTAAACTACCCTTTATTAATTATTTTATGTGAGGAGTAAAAAAACATTTTAGGGATATGTACATAAGGGTAATTTTGTAAAAAAAATTAAATTCTTTCTTGATTATATAAATGGACATTATTTTGGACCAAAATAAAAAAAATAAATTGGTCACCTATTGTAACGACCCGGCCGGTCGTTTTAAGAATTTACGCCCGATCCCCTATTAACTGTTTTCCCCGTGTTTATTTCTGCTATTCTGAGTTGCCGGGAGGTTTCGTTTTTGAGTTTCGGAGTGCTTTGGGACACTTAGTCCCTAATGGAGAGAGTAAGCTTTAGAATTTGGACCGTAGTCGGAGCAGTGTGAAGACGGCCTCGGAATGGAATTCCGATGGTTCCGTTAGCTCCGTTGGGTACTTTCGGGCTTAGGGGCATGTCCGGATTGTGTTTTGGAGGTCCGTAGCTTAATTAGACTTGAAATGCCGAAAGTCGAATTTTTGAAGTTTCCGGTTGATAGGTGAGATTTTGATATAGGGGTCAGAATGGAATTTCGGAAGTTGGAGTAGGTTGGGTCATATATGATGTGTGTGCAAAATTTCAGGTCATTAGGACAAGGTTTGATAGACTTTTTGATCGAAAGCGAAATTTGGAAGTTTTTGGAATTCTTAGGCTTGAATTCGATGATGATTTGGTGTTTCGATGATGTTTGAGGTGTTTTGAAGATTGGTATAAGTTTGGATAGTGGTATATGACTTGTTCGTGCTGTTGGTTGAGGTCCCGGGGGCCTCGGGGTGATTTCGGATGGTTGACGGAAGATTTTGAGTTGGGTTTGGCAGCTGAAGATTTTTCAATTGCTATCATAACCGCACCTACGGCTAGGGGACCGCAGGTGCGGACTCGTAGACGCGGAGATCAAGCTGCAGATGCGGCCAAGAGAGAGGTCAGCTGGAACCGCAGAAGCGGCTACTGGAGCGCACCTACGCTATCGCAGGTGCGGGCGTTTTGTCGTAGATGCAGAAATGGGCTTTTAAGTGAAAACCGTAGATGCGGCGCTTTGGCCGCAGATGCGGTACCGCAGGTACGGTGTAGGGACCGCAGGTGCGAAAAGCCTGGGTCAGAAAGTATAAAAGACTTCCTTCGCGATTTTGGTCATTTTTTCTCAATATTTCAATTCGGGGTGGAGCTTTCGGGAGCAATTTCAAGGGAGATTTTTAGAGGGATTCAATGAGGTAAGTTCCTTGGTTCCTAAGCTCGTCATTATGGTGATTTTTATCATTTTAAGCATGAAATTTGAAGGAAAATCAGTGGTACATTGGGGGTTAGGGCTTGGTTAATTGGAGAGTTTTGAGTGGTGATTTGAGGTACCATTTGGGGTCCGATTTTGGTACTTTTGGTATGACTGAACTCGTGAGAGTGTGAGGATTTTGAATTTGTAAATTTTACCCGATTCCGAGATGTAGGCCCGGGGGCGTTTTGGTCATTTTTCCTAATTTTGCGTATTAGCTTAGAATTTATTAGTTGAATTAGTTACTTGAAGTGTTATTTACATTATGCAACTACTTTGAATAGATTTGGGCCATTTGGAGTCGGATACTCGTGGCAAGAACGTGGTATAGACTTAATTGAGCTGGTTCGAAGTAAGTGGCTTGTCTAACCTTGTGTGGGGGACATTCCCCCTAAGATTTGGTATTATTGTTATATGAATGCCGTGTACGTAAGGTGACGAGTGCATACAAATGCTAATTGTTGGAAACCCGTTTTTCATTAAGTAAATTAATTGTGTTTCTTCTTCTTGACCATTACTTGTATTTTAAGCCTACCGCGTAGTTTAGGAAAGCATGCTTAAGTGTATTAATTGTCCTATCTGCTTAAACTGTTTATGTGAACTCTGTGCAGTATGTTAGAATAGAAATCTCTGTTTTTTAGTACGGACTTGAATGAAATTGTGGACTCTTTCCTTGATAATGTTGTGTTTTTATTTTGGGACTACAGATGAGTATTCCGGGAGATCCCCTGCACATATATTGATTTTTGGCTGTAGTGCAGGATACCAAGAGATCCCCAGCACATATATTGAGGATACCAAGAGATACTCGGGATACCAAGAGATCCCTAGTACATATATTGAGGATACCAAGAGATCCTCGGGATACCAAGAGATCCCCAGCACATATATTGAGGATACCAAGAGATCCTCGGGATACCAAGAGATCCCTAGCACACATATTGAGGATACTGAGAGATCCCCGAGTATTTACATTTGGGACTACGGGACGGGATCCTGGGAGATCCCCTGGCGATGTTTCTATGTACTGAGTGTATATTTTTCTCTGATTTCTTCTCATTTTCTGATATTGCTTGATTATACTGTTGCACCTTATACTGTCTTACTTTGCTTTTTATTTTATAACCGGTATGGCCCTGACCTTCCTCGTCACTACCCGACCGAGGTTAGGCTTGGAACTTACTGGGTACCGCTGTGGTGTACTCATGCCCTTTCCTACACATGTTTTCTCGTGTACAGATCCAGGTACATCGACTCATCCATATCATTAGCTACGCGAGGCGATCTATAGAGACTTTGAGCTATATCTGCCGCGTTCGTAGACCGAGGAGTCCCTATCTACTCTCTTTTAGTTATAGCCCTTCTGTAATTTTCTTTTGTTTAGACACTCTGGAGTTAGAACACTGTAGTTATTCCACAGCTTGTGATTTCATGAGATTCCGGATTTTGGGAAATGTAGTTCGGTTTGAGAGTTTGTATTGTATATGCCGAGCGGCACTAAATGTTTCATTATGTTATATCACAATTTTTGGCTGGTTTTACTCTGTTGTTTCTTTTTCCCCATTTTTGTTAGGCTTACCTAGTCGTAGAGACTAGGTGCCATCACGATAGCTCACGGAGGGCGAACTGGGGTCGTGACAAGTTGGTATGAGAGCTCTAGGTTCATAGGAGTCATGAATCACAAGCCGGTTTATTAGAGTCTCGCGGATCGGTACAGAGTCGTCTGTACTTATCTACGAGAGGCTATGTTACTATTAGGAAAATTCCACTTTATTTGATTTCCTTGTCGTGCGAGATTTTTTATATCACAATTCTAAACTTCTATCTTCTATTCTCTCACAGATGGTGAGGATACATACTACCCGAGATGATCAGGCACCCGCGCCCCTTACTGGAGCCGTTAGAGGCCGGGGCCGGGGTAGAGGCCGAGGACGCGCACGTGGTGCAGCCAGAGCACCCGCGCGAGCTGCCACTGAGGTGCCACCAGTTGTTCCAGTCGGATTCCAAACACCTGATACGCCTACTGCTACTACTACTCCAGCTCTGTAGGAGACTCTAGCGTAGTTTATGATGATGTACACCACTCTAGCTCAGGCAGGGTTGCTTCCCCTTGCTGCACCCACATCCCAGGCCGGGGGAGGAGCACAGACTCCCGCCGCCCGCACTCCTGAGCAGCGAGTGTATGTTGAGCAGATCCTAGAGATTGTAACGGCATAGCCTGTAGCCCTAGCTCAGCCCGAGGACAGGGCAGTAGCTTCAGAGGAGGAGCAGAAGAGGCTTGAGAGTTTCAAGAAGTATCAACCTCCTACATTCAGTGGACTAGCATCGGATGATGCTCTGGGATTTCTAGAGGAGTGCTACCGTATCCTCCGTACCATGGTTATATCAGGATCGAGCGGGGTTTCCTTCACTACCTTTCAGCTTTGAGGAGCCGCATATCAGTGGTGGCATGCTTATGAGTTAGACAGTCCGGATGAGGCAGCTTCCCTGACTTGGACTCAGTTTTTAGATATGTTCATGAGAGCGTATGTTCCCCAGAGCCTCAGGGACGCTTGGCGCGCAGAGTTTGAGCACTTCCGCCAGGGTACTAAGACTATCTCGGAGTATGCTGTCCATTTTACCGACTTGGCTAGACATGCACCAGCTTTGGTTTCTACTGTTCCCGAGAAGGTTCACCGGTTTATTGAGGGGCTCATTCCCATCATCATGTCTAGCATGGCTCTGCAGTTGGAGATGAATATTTCTTATCAGCAGGTGGTGAGAATTGCTAGGAGAGTAGAGGGTATGCATGCTCGGGACAGAGAGGAGAGGGAGGCCAAGAGGTCTCGAGAGTCAGGTCGGGTCACTATTCGGGTTCCCGTGCCCCAGCTTCAGCTCTTCATGGAAGGGGTTATATGAGTCGCCCCATTCATTCAGCTCTTCCAGCAGCCAGTGGTATTCCAGTTCCTCATAGGCCTCAAGAGCCTTATTATGCACCTCCAGTATCTAGTGCGCCTCCTGCACAAGGTGTTTCTAGTGGTCAGTCCAGCAGGCCTGGCCCAAGACAGTCACAGCCACCACGTCCTCCCAGTGCTTGTTTTGAGTGTGGTGACACACGCCATGTGGTGAGGGATTGCCTTAGACTTGGGAGGGATGCACCCCCACAGACTTCTCAGCCACAGCACGCTCCGCAGAGTTCTCAGGCTATGGTCGCAGCACCAATTGCTACCCCACCTGCTCAGCCAGCTAGAGGTGGAGGTCGGGGAGGTAGAGGTCGCCCTCGAGGGGGAGGCCAGGCCAGATACTTTGCCCTTCCTGCCCGTACTGTGGCTGTCGCCTCCGATTCTATCATCACATGTATTATCCTAGTCTGTCATAGAGATGCATCGGTTCTATTCGATCCAGGCTCCACTTACTCTTATGTGTCCTCTTATTTTGCCCCGTATTTGGGTGTATCTCAGGATTCTTTGAGTTCTCCTGTTTATGTTTCTACTCCTGTTGGAGATTCTCTTGTTGTGGATCGCGTTTATCGATCGTGTTTGATTGCTCTTAGTGGTTTGAGACCAGAGCTGATTTGTTATTGCTCAGCATGGTAGACTTTGATGTTATTCTGGGCATGGACTGGTTGTTGCCCCATTATGCTATTCTTGATTGTCATGTGAAAACCGTGATGCTGGCTATGCTAGGTTTACCGCGAGTAGAGTGGAGGGGTACCTTAGATCATACTTCCAGTAGAGTTATCTCATTCCTTAAGGCTCAGCGTATGGTTGAGAAGGGGTGTGACGCATATCTAGCTTATGTGAAAGATGTCAGTATTGATACCCCTACAGTTGATTCAGTTCCAGTAGTACGGGATTTCTCTGATGTGTTTCCAGCTGATCTTCCGGGCATGCCGCCTGATAGAGATATTGATTTTGGCATTGATCTGTTGTCGGGCACTCAGCCCATTTATGGCTCCTCCTGAGTTGAAGGATTTGAAGGAGCAGTTACAGGAACTGCTTGATAAGGGTTTCATTCAGCCTAGTGTATCACCTTGAGGTGCTCCTGTCTTGTTTGTGAAGAAAAAGGATGGTTCTATGCGTATGTGTATCGATTATCGCTAGTTGAACAAGGTTACAATGAAGAACCATTATGCTTTGCCTCGTATTGATGACCTGTTTGATCAGTTACAGGGTGCTTGTGTGTTTTCTATGATTGACTTGCATTCAGGCTATCATCAGTTGAAGATTCGGGAGCGAGAAATCCCGAAGACTGCCTTTAGGACTCGGTATGGTCATTACGAGTTCCTTGTTATGTCATTTGGGCTGACCAACGCCCCAGTAGCCTTTATGCATTTGATGCACAGTGTATTCCGGCCATATCTTGACTCATTCGTCATTGTTTTTATTGATGACATTCTAGTATATTCTCGGAGTCAGGAAGATCATGAGCAGCACCTGAGGACAGTGCTTCAGACTTTGAGGGAAAAGAAGTTATATGCCAAGTTCTCGAAATGTGAGTTTTGGTTGGATTCCGTGGCATTCTTGGGTCAGTGGTATCTAGTGAGGGAATAAAGGTGGATCCAAAGAAACTGGAAGTAGTGGAGAGTTGGCCCAGACCATCCTCGGCTACAGAGATCCGTAGTTTTCTTGGCTTGGCGGGTTATTACCGTCAATTTGTTCAGGGATTTTCATCTATTGCAGCACCTATGACCCAGAAGGGTGCTCCATTCCAGTGGACGGAGGGTGTAAGGAGAGCTTTTAGAAGCTCAAGACAGCTTTGACTACAGCCCCAATTTTGATATTGCCTACCGATTTGGGGTCTTATACTGTCTATTGTGATGCCTCGAGGGTTGGCCTTGGAGCGGTACTGATGTAGGACGGTAGGGTGATTGCCTACGCGTCCAGACAGTTGAAGGTACGTGAGAAAAATTATCCTTTCCATGATCTCGAGTTAGCTGCTATTGTTCGCGCCTTGAAGATCTGGCGTCATTATTTGTACGGTGTGCCTTGTGAGATTTATACTGATCACCGGAGTTTGCAGCATCTGTTCAAGCAGAAGGACCTTAATTTGCGATAGAGGAGGTGGTTAGAGCTGCTGAAGGACTATGATATCACTATTTTGTATCACCCGGGCAAGGCCAATGTGGTGGCCGATGCTTTGAGTCGCCGGGCGAAGAGTTTGGGGAGTTGGCTTATTTACCAACAACAGAGAGGCCCATGGCGATGGATGTTCAGGCCTTGGCCAGTAAGTTTGTGAGATTGGATCTTTTGGAGCCTAGTCGGGTCCTTGCTTGTGTGGTTTCTCGGTCTTCCTTGTTCGATCGTATTCGGGAGCGGCAATTTGATGACCTTCATTTGTGTGCCCTCGGGGACCGGGTTCTGCAGGGTGATGCCAGAGACATGACCATTGGTGTTGACGGGGTATTGAGGATGCAGGGTCGGGTTTGTGTACCAAATGTTGATGGGCTTCGGGAGTTGATTCTAGAGGAGGCCCGTAGTTCGCGGTATTCCATTCATCAGGGTGCCACAAAGTGTATCAGGATTTGAGGCAGCACTATTGGTGGAAGCGGATGAAGAAAGATATAGTTGGGTTTGTAGCTCGGTGCCTCAATTGTCAGCAGGTAAAGTATGAGCACCAGAGACCGGGTGGATTGCTTCAGTAGATAGAGATTCCGGAGTAGAAGTGGGAGTGGATCACCATAGACTTCGTAGTTAGGCTCTCACAGACTTTGAGGAAGTTTGATGCCATTTGGGTGATTGTGGATCGGCTGACCAAGTCCGCGCATTTCATTCCTGTGAGTACTACCTATTCTTCGGAGCGGTTAGCGGAGATTTATATCCGGGAGATTGTCCGTCTGTATGGTATTCCAGTTTCCATCATTTCAGATAGAGGTACTCAGTTCACATCACGGTTCTGGAGGGCTGTACAGTATGAGTTGGGTACTCGGGTGGAGTTGAGCACAACATTTCACCCTCAGACGGACGGACAGTCTGAGCGCACTATTCAGATTCTTGAGGATATGCTCCGTGCGTATGTGATTGAGTTTGGAGGGCCTTGGGATCAGTTCTTGCCATTGGCGGAGTTTGCCTACAACAACAGTTACCAGTCCAGCATTCAGATGGACCTGTATGAGGCCTTATATGGTAGGCGGTGTAGATCTCCGATGGGTTGGTTCGAGTCGGGTGAGGCTAGGTTGTTGGGCACAGACTTGGTTCAGGATGCTTTGGAGAAGGTTAAGGTGATTCAGGATAGACTTCGCACAGCCCAGTCCAGACAGAAGAGTTACGTGGATCGGAAGGTTCGTGATGTTTCCTACATGGTTGGAGAGCGGGTCCTGCTTCGGGTTTCGCCTATAAAGGGCGTTATGAGATTTGGGAAGTAAGGGAAGTTGAGTCCGAGGTTTATTGTTCCTTTTGAGATATTGAGGTGTGTTGGGGAGGTTGCTTATGAGCTTGCCTTACCTCCCAGCTTGGAAGGAGTTCATCCGGTATTTCATGTTTCGATGCTCCGGAGGCATCACGGTGATCCGTCGCACGTATTGGATTTTAGTTCAGTCCAGTTGGACAAGAACCTATCTTACGTTGAGGAGCTAGTGGCAATATTGGAAAGGCAGGTTCGAAAGCTGAGGTCAAAGAACATTGCATCAGTGAAGGTTTAGTGGCGGGGTCAGCCGGTCGAGGAGGCGACTTAAGAGACCTAGCAGGATATGCGCAGCCATTACCCTCATCTTTTCACTACTTCAGGTATGTCTCTATGCTCGTTCGAGGACGAACGAATGTTTAAGTGTGGAGGATGTAACGACGGCCGGTCGTTTTAAAAATTTATGCTCTGATCCCCTATTAACTGTTTTCCCCGTGTTTATTTATGCTATTCTGAGTTGCCGGGAGGTTTCATTTTGAGTTTCGGAGTGTTTTGGGACACATAGTCCCTAAAGGGGAGAGTAAGCTTTAGAATTTGGACCGTAGTCGGAGCAGTGTGAAAACGGCTTCGGAATGGAATTCCGATGGTTCCGTTAGCTCCGTTAGGTAATTTCGGGCTTAGGGGCGTGTCCGGATTGTGTTTTGGAGGTCCGTAGCTTAATTAGGCTTGAAATGCCAAAAGTCAAATTTTTGAAGTTACCGGTTGATAGGTGAGATTTTGATATAGGGGTCGAAATGGAATTCCGGAAGTTGCAGTAGGTTCGTTGGATCATATGTGATGTGTGTGCAAAATTTCAGGTCATTCGGACGAGGTTTGATAGACTTTTTGATCGAAAGCGGAATTTGGAAGTTTTTGGAATTCTTAGGCTTGAATTCGATGTTGATTTGGTGTTTCGATGTTGTTTGAGGTGTTTTAAAGATTGGTATAAGTTTGGATAGTGGTATATGACTTGTTCGTATTGCTGGTTGAGGTCCCGGGGGCCTCGGGGTGATTTCGGATGGTTGACGGAAGATTTTGAGTTGGGTTTGGCAGCTGAAGATTTTTCCATTGCTGTCATAACCGCACCTGCGGCTAGGGGACCGCAGGTGCGGACTCGCAGACGCGGAGATCGAGCCGCAGATGCGACCAAAGGAGAGGCCACCTGGAATCGCAAAAGCGGCTACTGAGCGCACCTGCGCTATCGTAGGTGCGAGCGTTTTGTCGCAGATGTGAAAATAGGCTTTTAAGTGAAAACCACAGATACGGTACCGCAGGTGCGAAAAGCCTGGGTCAGAAAGTATAAAAGACTTCCTTCGCAATTTTGGTCATTTTTTTCTTAATATTTCAATTCGGGGTGGAGCTTTTGGGAGCAATTTCAATGGAGATTTTCAGAGGGATTCATTGAGGTAAGGTCCTTGGTTCCTAAGCTCGTTATTATGGTAATTTTTATCATTTTAAGCATGAAATTTGAAGGAAAATCAGTGGTAAATTGGGGGTTAGGGCTTAGTTAATTGGAGAGTTTTGAGTGGTGACTTGAGGGACCATTTGGGGTCCGATTTTGGTACTTTTTGTATGACTGAACTCGTGAGAGTGTGAGGATTCCGAATTTGCAAATTTTACTTGATTCCGAGACGTGGGCTCGGGGGGCATTTTGGTTATTTTTCTTAATTTCGCGTATTTTTCTTATTAGTTGAATTGGTTGCTTGAAGTGTTATTTACATCATGCAACTACTTTGAATAGATTTGGGCCATTTGGAGTCGGATACTCATGGCAAGAACGTGGTATAGACTTGATTGAGCTGGTTCGAGGTCAAGGGCTTGTCTAACCTTGTGTGGGGGACATTTCCCCTAGGATTTGGTATTGTTGTTATATGAATACCGTGTACGTGAGGTGACGAGTACGTGCACGTGCTAATTGTTGGGAACCCATTTTTCATTAAGTAAATTAATTGTGTTTCTTCTTCTTGAGCATTACTTGTATTTTAAGCCTATTGCGTAGTTTAGGAAAGCATGCTTAAGTGTATTAATTGTCCTATCTGCTTAAACTGTTTATGTGAACTCTGTGCAGTATGTTAGAATAGAAATCTCTGTTCTTAGTACGGTCTTGAATGAAATTGTGGACTTTTTCCTTGATAATGTAGTGTTTTTATTTTGGGACTACGGATGAGTATTTCGGGAGATCTCCTACACGTATATTGATTTTGGCTATAGCGTGGGATAACAAGAGATCCCCAGCACATATATTGAGGATACCAAGAGATCCTCGGGATACTAAGAGATCCCTAGTACATATATTGAGGATACCAAGAGATCCTCGGGATACCAAGAGATCCCCAGCACATATATTTAGGATACAAAGAGATCCTCGGGATACCAAGAGATCCCTAGCACACATATTGAGGATACTGAGAGATCCCTGAGTATTTACGTTTGGGACTACGGGACAGGATCCCGGGAGATCCCCTGGCGATGTTTCTGTGTACTGAGTGTATATTTTTCTCTGATTTCTTCTCATTTTATGATACTGCTTGATTATACTGTTGCACTTTATACTGTCTTACTTTGCTTTTTATTTTATAACCGGTAGGGCCCTGACCTTCCTCGTCCCTACCCGACCGAGGTTAGGCTTGGAACTTACTGGGTACCGCTGTCGTGTACTCATGGCCTTTCCTACACATGTTTTCCCGTGTGCAGATCTAGGTACATCGACTCAGCCATATCGTTACGAGGCGAGGCGATCTCTAGAGACTTTGAGGTATATCTGCGGCGTTCGCAGACTGTGGAGTCCTTATGTACTCTCTTTTAGTTATAGCCCTTCTGTACTTTTATTTTGTTTAGACACTCTGGAGTTAGAACACTATAGTTATTCCACAGCTTGTGATTTCATGAGATTCCTAGTTTTTGGAAATGTAGTTCAGTTTGAGAGTTTGTATTGTATATGCCGAGTGGCATCTTAAATGTTTCATTATGTCATTTCGCAGTTTTTGGCTAGTTTTACTTTGTTGTTTCTTTTTCTGCATTTTTGTTAGGCTTACCTAGTCGTAGAGACTAGGTGCCGTCACGATAGTTCACGGAGGGCGAACTGGGATCGTGACACTTATTGTGGACCGGAGGGAGTACTTGCTTATTGATGCTTCCATGTCTAATTGTTTTTTGTTAAATGTTGTTTCTCTTTGACGTTATTAATTGTTCCGTAGACTCATTATATCACACTGTTGGTTTACGTTGATTTATTGGTGCTTCATGGTACACTTTGGTTGGACTCGCTGTGTAGTATTAACTGGTGAAGTTTCATAATTATAGTGATCTTCCTTTGTTTTGATTTGAGTTATAAGTGTTGAGGAGGATTTGAGTTAATTTGTGAAATGCTTGTTCTTATTTGTGATTGGTACTAATATGGTGGGATTGGGTTGCTCGCCGCAACAGGAGGAATAAGGGTGAAATGTGATTGTCTCGTGGGATCGGGTTGCGCGTCGCAACAAGGAGCAATAAGGGTGGACAGGTGGGATCGGGTTGCACGCCGCAACATGAGGAATAAAGGTGATATATTGAGGAGTAATAAGGGTGGACTGGTGGGATCGGGTTGCACGCCGCAACAAGGAGTAATAAGGGCGAATGTTCATTTTGTTATTGATTATATGGTGGGAACGGGATACGCGCCGCATCATTTGTTATTATGTATTCTTTTCTGCTGAGACTCATTATTGTGGTGTTGAAACTCTCTTAAGGGTTGGTTATAGCTGAGTATTGGTCGAAAGACTGGGTTCCGTATTTATTTAATGCAAGTTCTGTCCTATTTCATTCCGTATTTTCTTCTTGCTTTATTATAAACTGTTGTGGGATTTATTAGTTATTGCCCCGCCGTAGCTTCGTCACTACATCGTCGAGGTTAGGCTTGGCACCTACCAGTACATGGGGTCGGTTGTACTGATACTGCACTCTGCACTTTCTGTGCAGATTTCGGAGCTGGTAGTGGCTGATCGAGAGGTCGGTTGCTGATACTTTAGTCAGGAGACCCAAGGTAGTCCAGCAGGCGTCCGCAGGCCCTGACGTCCCCTCCTACATACTATATCTCTGTTTTATTTACTTTCGAGACAGATGTATTCTTTTCTTTCAGACCAGTATTTGTAGTAATCTATAGAAAGTTCGTGAGTTGTGACACCAGTTTCTGGGTGGTGACTGTTTCGGTTTTTCTATCAATAGTATAAAGATGATCAGTTAATTATGTTCTTCCGCATTTAGTTCTGTTGATTTAGCTTTGTTTAGTTTTAGTTATATCAAGTAAAGGAAAAAGGTGATTTTAACTCTAACGTTGGCTTGCCTAGCGAGTGCGATGTTAGGCGCCATCATGGTCCCAACGGTGGAGAATTCGGATCGTGACATTGAGAGGGGTCCTTCACCAAGCATTTGGAGGTAAGTAATTCCTACTACATGCGAGTTAAATACTTGGATTTTGGGTAGATTAACATGTGTAGATTAGTGAAAATTATGGAATTAGAGTAAAACGTAGGTTTTTGATAAAAACAAGATTTAACCACGAAATTCGTTATGGAATGAAGTAAAAATCATATATTCCTGATCCTTAGGTTGTGGGTAACAACTTTCTTAAAAAATTCACGGATTCCGGGCACGTGGGCCCGGAGGTGAATTTTAGGAACCTTGCCTTTGGGGTTGGATAATCACTTTAATAGCTAGAATATGAATTTGTAAACCTATAATGATTGGTTTTTACACTATTTGAATAGTTTCAGATTGTGCGGCTCCGGTTTGAGAGTTTGAACGCGTTCTTGAGTTGGAAGTAGGCTCGAAACGAGGTAAGTCTCTTTTCTAACCTTGTAAGAGGAAAATTTTCCCATAGGTGAACTTAATTAATATATGATTAATTATGGGTGCTACGTACGCACGAAGTGACGAGAGTCCGTACGTAGCTACTATTCTTGTTATGTCCGGGTAGTTCTAGGCTTACACCATGCTTTGTGGGTACCGTGATGTGATTTTAATTGTTGATTTTGATTGAATAGGACTAATTTAGAAATGTTATGATTTCAAGTAAATATTTATTTTGGTAAGAATTGAAGAAAATATTAAGTTATATTTATACTTAACCGCATCGCAAATATATTCCGCGAGCGGGTGATTATTTTCACTACTCTCATGGGAGCGGGTCGTTCGCCTCGACAGGATATATATATATATATATATATATATATATATATATATATATATATATATATATATATATATATATATATATATATATATATATATATATG